>NW_026866784.1:0-66008 GCF_026571515.1 Ruditapes philippinarum
ATGGTAAAATGTTATAATATTTGATACATGTAATGTTTAATACAAACCATAACCATATACAACATGGATAAATATTGTCTTTATTTAAAAGTTAAAATAAAGATTCTTATTTCATAAACACTTTTTCAAACTGATGTTCTCTCTGACAATATTTGAACATAAATTACTTGCAAAGAGCAAGCCATATTATGGGGCTCACGATATTATCACCAAGGCAAGAAAGTTATGAATATTTGATCACTTATCTATCCAGCCCACTCCGAAACTATGGCTTGCAATCTGTCAATCAGAGAGATTATATCGTAATAACTTGGTTATACATTAAGATAATCAATAACCATTTACTTAAGATACAGGGGGTGTAAATGTATGCTATCAAGACTCAAAAGTTCTGTTTTGTCTGTGTAAATCATATTCATCGCTCTTCGTAAGATATTTGCAAGTCCCTTGGTTAAATTGTTGGAGTTTACGACTTTCCGTTCATGAAATAACCCTTCCGGGAATCGGTAAAATCATATCATTCAGGCATAACGTTATATTCATACAATTCTTATCATTATTTATGCCATAAGTTTGTATAAACATTTATTTTAAATACGGCGTTTAGTAATGCAACTTAATTTAAATGTGGCTCATAAAGATTTCATTGAGGAATGGGGAACCGCGGCGATCCAGTTTCCAACGATTCCAGGAGAGCTTTCCTGTAAATCAGTATCGTTTAAGGTACTTCAGCCTTGTCAGACATGTTTGTTTTTCAATCAGTGGGTGCAAATTGAAAGCAGGCCAGCATTCATATAAGAACAAAGCTCACAATTGCAAAAAATAGCATTCCTTTACACTACAACAGACTTTAAACTAGATTTTGCCGTGATTCATGAAATGTGCATAAAACTTTTTAAAAGGTTTTACTTAGTCTTCAGAAATTTAGCACATTCAAGGTATTTTTTTATAGTCCTTAAAAACATAGACATGGAGGTGTAATTGCAAATTGTTCATAACTGGAATGTTTAACATTGTGAGCTTTGTCGTTATATGAATTTTGGCCTACTTTCACTTTGGACCCACTTAGTCATAACAAACATTGTTGCTTACAATGCGGAATCACCTTAATGTAAAAGCGCAAAATATGATAAACAAGATCAACAAGGAAAGGCGGCGTTCAATGAACGCAACCCCCACATGACCCAGCAACCCACTTAGTCATAACAAACATTGTTGCTGACAATGCGGAATCACCTTAATGTAAAAGCGCAGGCCTGTCCTTGATCGTCCTCTTGTACGCTTAAAAATCATCTTAGTTGGTCCACGTTATTCATTTCAAGAAATCGACGACCGATTTTGTTGTTTTCTTGATTGTTCTGAACACTGGACAGAGACGAAAATGAAGGTAAGGATTGCGTTCGATGTTTGGATTCTTCAGTTGGAGGTTCTTGTTTTTTTTTCTTCAACGAAAAAGGATGCTGATGGACGCTCAAGATGGCTGATGACCTTTGTATTTTCTAAGACGTTTTGATGGACTATTTTCTTTTGTGTAATGTGGCTGACCAATCAGAACCCAAAGCGTGGGTGACGTTTGTTTTTGTTTACAGTACACACGTGTTGTATTTTCTATGGAGATAAAATGAAGAATGAACATGCAGAGAGGGCCAAGACGGACAAAAGTCATTTTAGTCAAGAAATCATTTTACAGTTATACAGTTCAATTGATGTTTATTCTGGAAATTTGATAAAAGTTCATAAACTAAAATAGAACAATCATATAATTTTCATTTAAATACATATTATGGCGTTTGGAATGGAAATCATTCATGAGTTAGGACGCTATTTCATTGGTATATAATCCGTTATATGCGTCCGTGATCTGCGACCAATGCGCTCAACACAGAAAACTTTGATTCCTTTCGTCCGTGTATCATTCGCGTCCGCGACGGCATCCTTGACGTTTCGCATGATGAACTATTTTCACGGACGCGCACATTCACGGATAAGTATCGTCACGACAATATTCCTCGAACGAAATTATATGCTTTATTGATTATGAAAGTAACAAGAGGCCATCGAAGACGGGTGATGCTCCCCGAATGGGTATTTTGCCACAAAAAAGGTTATATATATATATATATGTGTAACAGCACACATGCATGCAAGATAAGATTATTTGTGTCTAACCTGTCTATAAATTATTCCATGCTCTCATCATACCTTCTTCTTGTATACCACTGAAACTGGCCATTTAAGTAACACTACTTAGTATAATGTAGTATAGTACGCACAGAGCCAAACAATGAGCAAGGTAGCGACCCAAATGTTGCGCGCGACACGTCGTCTCACTAGGTGATCATGTCTGTGAAAAGTTGTAAACTTCAAATAACGAAGTTATCGGGCGAACACGATTTTGCTGCATGATGTGACCTTGACCTTCAAGGTAGAGAACCAAATGTTGCGCTAGACACGTCGTCTCAATACGGTGATCATTTCTATGAAATAGTTGTAAAATCCGACTTCAAATATGAAATTATGGACCGGACACGAATTTGGGACGTCAGTCCTTACATACATTTGTATTTTTGTTTGGTATTTTTCTGTGTACAAAGTACCCAACAATACATTTAAATTCATTAAAAATACCCAACAATACAAACGGAATGAGTAGGATTGGTAATTGTTGGATATTAAGTACCCAATATATACCCTGTCGTGCGCTCGTCGTACGAACGGACTGACGAGCGGATGGACGGACAACCCGCGACTATATGCTCCCCCGAATTTTTTGGGAGCATTAATAATCAAAAGCTTAAAGAAATAGTGCGGAAAACCCACAACTGTATGATGCATCGCTAACAGATTACAAAAAAATGTATCTGTTCTACTGCTACAAAAGAGATGAAAATCAAAAACCTACCTGATATTTAATGTTTGTTCCTTTATCTAATATCTAGAATCTACCTTAATTCGTTGATGATAGAAATGTTTTTGTTATTAGTAGGAAAATGTATCAAATTCTACAAATAATTATTCTCTGTTTGCTATACTATAAAAGTATATGGAATATTTTACCTATGGAATAATACTCACGGACATGCCCCGGACGCGGACCACGGACGCGGATCACGGACCAATGGAAAAGCGGCTTACAGGTCCTGTCTCAGTCCTTCCTGCAATTTTACAAGTCTGCTTGAAGAATATTACAATGTATATTTGATACAGATTCAGCTTGTTTTACTGCTTAAAGTTGATTGTAATGTGTGAGCAGTGGTATATAAGTGTCTCACTTACCTCACCCTCACTGTGTATGTCTCTGCATGGCTTTTAGTGTAAGAGCAGTGGTATATGAGTTTATATTTCTCATCTCACTCTCTTTTGCATGTGATTATGTTCGAGCAGTGAGTATTTTATCCATCACAATTTCATATATGCGCAGTTTAGATAAGTTATGCTTATGATTGTGCTTATATATCTTATCCAGTTTAATGATGACCTAGATCTTGACCAACATGTATGAAGCTGACGTTTGTAAGAAGTCAAAGGGTACAGTCACATATATTACCGATTTATGAAATTTATGTGTACACATTTTTTAAAATATATTTTTCAATTATATTGAAAAAAAACTTAACAAGATATGGCTTTTATTTCATCCCTCATGTCTCTTATTTGACATATAAATTTTAAAAGGGTAATTTGGGTCTGGCTCCTTAAGCTTCATTGCTTAAATCGCCTTGAATGAACTACGATTCGAACCATATTTGGAGGTAATTCTTAGTGCCGACCCCACTGGACCCTGACAATATATCACTCTATCATAATTTAGTAATTTACATGACCGGATTTTTTTATTTAAGTACCTTTCCATAGTATTCAAAACAAAATGTTCGCAAACAAAGCACATTGAAACTTTATAGATGCATTTGAACAGATTATTATATTGGTTAAATACACCATAAGAATCATGTTGTATCGAAGGAAAAATTCCGTTCATATAAATTACTTATTGATGCTTGTAAAAAAAAACCCATCCATGTTGTCAGGAGAACGACTTCCTTAATGTTATTTAATCTAAAGAAAGATTTATTTATAAAAACTAGAACTAATTTTCATGATATGGAGGTTGGGTAGCACCGCCTGAATTAAAATGTAAATACCGGTATTCTCAGTTTAATTGTTTAGTTAACACAATGTTTTAGGTATGTTTATCTTTTTCTGTCTCAAATCCATATATACATTTAAACAACAAACTTTGATTATTATTTAAACCCAAAACAAAGAGCTTTGCTCATTATTTACACCCAAAACAACACACGACATTTATTAACCACTTGTACAAAATATTTGTTCACGTATACGTCTTTTATACTAGACAACTGGCGAGCCAAAGCTCTTAACAACTTAGGATCAAACAAAACAATAAAATCACCACAAAAGTGAAGAACACAAAATGAATGATAATGAATGAACTCTATGATACAGTATAAACCACAATCATTCAACCATCAATATTAACATCACAAAATCTAATCAATATCAGAAAACAACTAAAGAACCCAATATTTACAGATATCTTCAAAAAACAAAGCATCAACTAATATAATCTTGACAAGACAAAATCACTACGTACAACTCAACCAATATCAACCTAATATATTTTTTCAAACAGATATAACTCAACAACCAAACATAATGCAACAACCAAAACAAATTTTTCCAACCAAAGAACCTAAATCAATTAAGATCACCACAATTTAATTCAACCAACTTCAACAAATCAACAAATCTCCCTTCAAAACAACAATATTCTCTTCTCTTAAAAACTGTCAAGCGAAGTACATATAACCTTAGGCATATTGACGATTAAACTCCAGTTCCGACGAGAATAAAAGTATACTCATATACATTTTACCTTCTACCATACGAAAACGGCCATTTTTCACAATATGCTCATGAAGAAAAGGGTTAATTAAAAAATAAAAAAATGCCACAGAACAGCAATTTTTCACCAAAATTAGGTGAAAGGCGACGTGTTAACATGGAAAAACTAGATTTTGGGTAATTCCAAGGTTTTCCATCATTTTTGTTAAATAAATCCGAATACCAAAGGACCACCATCTTACAATAATAGAGGCACACGTAGAGATAAAATCCTTCACAAGGATGTGGCTCATTGAATGAGGATCTGTTCAGAAGGTCTTTTGTGAATAGCCGAACATGCCCATGCAGAATGAAAGAATCTATATTGCAATTTACTATTTACAGAAATTTACGTCAAAGATTTCATACTAATTTAAATTGTCCGGCTACAGAAAATAATCTTCTTTACGGCAACGAACATCTCTCTTTTGATGAAATCATAACACTTTTAGACAATCTAAGCGCTTTTTATAAGAATAACTTTCAGTGCGAATAAATTTGCCCTGTCCGTAAGCTTAAATTTCTTGAAATGTTTGTAAATGTTATTTCATGTACAATTTATTGAATAAATAAGTTAAAACTAACGTGGTTCTTTGACTTGACACATCATCTTTATCTGGTAGACACTTGTGCCAAGTTTCTCCAAAATCCCTCAATGCACGACAAACTCAAGTCCGGATACGAATATTGTGTAATTGGGTACGCACGGATAGATGAACAGGCATTAAAATTAAATATTGAATAATAATATAGTTATGGAAAAAAACATCAAATATTGAATAATAAAAGTGCATGAAGTTTAACGAGTTCACTGCTATTAAAATGCATGATTTTCAAAAATATATAACTATTTATAAAAAAAACAAGGTCGGCTTTACTTCTGTCTTATTATAAGTCGTTGTTGGTTGGCTATTTCATCATAACTAAACACGAGATATTATCAAGGAATATATCGCTTTTAAAAGGATCTTTATGCTGATAAAACAAACACTATAGCTTCAATTCATTGTCTACATCTAAAATTTAGTATCTCGCGATCAGTTTTAAAAATAATATATATAGAATTGCGCATAATGTCAATGTTCACGTATAATTTTTTTTCAACTTTACTCCTTCGGTGATCATCCATAGTGTCGCTATCGAACGTTGGTGAAAAAAGAGGTGGACATACCTTAAAACGTTTCATTGTTTGCACAAGTATGCTATTCAAACCAAATTCTATCAAATACACAGTACAAAAACTTGTTTATTTGGTACATTTGTAATTACTCAAAATATATTGTCGTGCTTAAGTTAGATCCCGAGATATGTTTGTTCTTGGTCAGAATCTCACTTCTACCCATACACAAAATAGCACAATGTCTCATCGCGTACCGTAAAATTAGTTTGACTACATTATTAACAATCTGGGCAGCTTTTTACTACCATTGCGTAAGTTTTTCCGTAAGAATTATCGTAACTTTACGCTTATGTTTAAACTTACGTAAATCGTAAGTGTACGGGTTTCACAAAATGTTCGTAAGTTTTTTCTTAAACTTACGTTAAAATAATGCGTAACTCTTCGAATAAGTCAATAAGGAGGCGTTTTGGTAATACTTAATGACCGCAAAACATTTTTAAAAAGGCTTAACTGGTATTTCGTAGAGTCTACGGATACACAGGAATGTTGCTTGGCAATTCGTATTTTTAAGTGCATATTGTGCCAACGGCCATCCATCACACAGGGGTTTCTCTCGATTTTCGATTTTTAATAAATGCATTTAGAATCTACAGAGTAGAAATGAAAATCCTATATGATTCATCATGGAAGATATGTAAAGGGTTTTTGTTTGTTTTGAGAAGTGAAAGAACTGTATTGTCCGCAAGTGAAAATGTGGTTTTTATTTGTAAATAACAAATATTTGTAACAAACAAATAATGGTTGCGAAATTTCAGACCCTGATGCGGTTAATTGCAAATGCCGAAAGTAGTCCGCTTTTTTGAAGCGGTTACTTCCCTTTACATGTACACTCACGCCGAAAAAATCAGGACAGATCACTGCGTAAAGATGGTCAAATGACAGGCGCATGAATTTTCAAGCAAAATAGTTCCCGGATGGATTGTTTATGGTCGAAGATTTCTAATATTGTTTTATTCTTTATTGATATACATGCTTAAAGTAAGCTCAATGATTATTTACATCTCTGTTAAACAACAATTAGTGTCGAAATAATAAGGGTTACAAACCCTAATTTAGAATAATATGGTTTTCTTCAGGTCGTTAACATACAACTTCACCGTGACCGACGGGTTTGCGCGCTCGCTTAGGAAGCGAGAAGTCTGGAGTTCAAATCCCAGTTAAGGCAATTCTTTTTTTTTTCAAATTGTTTAAGTCAAATAGACATTGAATTGAATGTCAGTGTTGCAATTAGTCTTATAGTCAATTTACTACAATTAAAACGCTGGAAAGCATTGGTGGCACTATACAAAAAACAAATTGGTTTATAATCTCAAAAACCTTTACCTTTCTGACATTCTGAGACCCAAACAAATTCAGCGCCTTCTGTGCTTTGATTTATTCTCATTTTTATATGAAATGTTTAGCTTATTCACGTAACCCACATTTCTAAATATTTTTATTCATTTATTTAAGTATTTATTTGTTATGTTACTTATTTATTTTTATTGTATTTATTCATTTTATGCCTATCAATTAAAGAAAACCCATTCCAGGAAGCGGACTCGAAAAATCGAAAAAAGTGATTAATATAAGTTGCAAGAACTTGTTTCGCAATCGAGCTTAAATAAATATGTTTAAACCAAGAAAACGCCTTGATTTTTTAACGATTTTACACCATGCGAAAAACATGCGTGAAAAAGATGACACAAAAATGCCACACGCAAACAAAAGCTATTTAAGTTTGTAGTCATCATTGCAGTGTAACTATTAAGTATTTCAAGTGAGAATATTTGCCTTAATGCACACATAAAGTTCATCATCATTTTAGATACTCTCCTATCCCGTCTTCACTTAGTTGATACAGTATTAAACAAATGAAATTTAATGAGTTTTAGTTAACATCATATCTAATTTATAAAATTCTCAATAAATCTATATTTAGTATGTTAAAATAATATATTAACACCTTTATGTAAAAAAATCTTAGGCGTAAGTACGGCCCAGAGTTGTATAAGACAACTAGTATCCCATTTATTAGATTAAGAGTACAGTACAACAGATGTATATATTTATATTTATTATTTTAAAGTTGTGAATTAACTTCAAACAATTTTAATTAAAAGTCAAATCCATACAACGGAAATAAGAAAAAAGTACAAAAACTTCAAATTTATTGAAGATAAACCCCCAAATCTCACAAATAAGAAACAATTAATCAAGTCGATATAGATAAATATAATTTGTCTAAATGCCGGCGGCAAGTTTGTTTTGTAATTGTACCTATTTTTGGAGACTCACTGTTCTATGACATTAACAATAACACCAACATTTTCAACAGCACTGCAACACTAGCTTTCGGTGCACCCAGTCAACATTTGTAGTGAAATATATGCAAAATCACTTTGTAAAAGATTAATGCAAGCTTTAGAAATATTCCATTAAGTAACAAAAAAACACACACACACATAAGTGAGTGAGCCATGCAAACACGCGTCATTTAAGAAATAAATAAACCCCGCGAAAATGTGCGTAAACTCCAATTCACAATTAATTTAAATCTGTACAGTACACTCCCAATCACTTCTCAAGAAAACAAAAGGCTGTCGTTTGCCTGATATGAGAGGTGCTATATGAAATAGACATAATTTGATGTTAATTTCAGATTATAAATAGCACAAAGTCAAATGCACTTTAAATTGGATAAAAATGTCATATGAATATATTAATTATGCTGCAGATTCATTAAATTCAATAAATTACTTTCATACTGAACGAAAGAAGAAAGAAGGAAAAATAGAAAATAAAAGTATTGTGATTGTTCTCTGTTTAAATAAACTTGCCATGTATACGTACTGCTGTTGTTCTGTGTGTGTTTTTCTGGCCAAATGCCAGTCTGTTTTTAGTTTGACTTCCTGTAAATTTGCAGGGAAGAACTAAATATAAGAAGAGTTTTCATTTCGTTTCCATTTCAAAATTACAAAATTAAATTTTGGAATCTCATAGGTCATTCTAAAATAGAATGTAAAGGATAGTTCTTGCCATTATCAAATATAATGTAAATGATAGTTCTAAAATAAAATGTACAGGATAATTCTTAAAATTTCTAGTAAAATTGCTCAGGTATTTAAGTTCTGTTTAAAAATAATTCTTTCATTCAGATCTCATTACATTTTCTAGTGAACAGTCTGTTTTACGTAAGAACTTACTGAGTTTAATTTACACTACATCTGAGTTTTGTCCAAAAAAATGAGAATAATATCAGAACGTATCAGGTACCCTTAGTTTATGATGCTCACTCGTGAAATATACCTTTTGGTGCTCACTCGGTGAATTATATTCCAATCTTTCACTTGAAACGGAACAAATATCCTTTATATCTTAAAAAAATATTAACAATACCTAAAAGCAGAATCTTATTTTACCAAATTAGATATAACAAGTAGATCTATTCGGTAGAGTAATTTAAGACCGCCATGAACAACTTTATTTCTTTTTCTCGAATCGTCATGAACTTGAGTTCACTTTTCTTTATTTATGAATGAGGTCATTATTTACAAGGGTCACAATTCTTCGCGAGAGCCATTTTTTCGCGCTGAAAGATCAAAATATCTTGACCATGGGTCAATATTTCAAAAGTTACTCAAGGTGTGGTAATATTATTTTATATCGTTACAAACTGGCACCTTTTCACTTCTACTACACGAATAACATAAACTGCAGGGATGCAGTAAAAAGTGTACTGTTCCAAATTTCTCAACTGATGAAGTTAAGCAATTATCGAAATAAAATTATTTAAACAGGTTTTGCAATATTAAAGTCACATTTTACTTGAAACGAATCATTGTTATTGTATTTAACGAAACCAGTGTCTTTCACTTTTTCTATTTGAAAGACCCTGACGAAACACATGATTAAAACATTGCACTTTTCAACATCAGTCTGACATGAATACAAAGCAAATAATTTACCTTTTCTTCCTTCCGTTTAAAAACTATCCACCGTGCTTTAATCCACCTCGCAAAGTGTCTTGTTGCTTAATGTCGAGTGTCCTATCACTTTAACATCTGTGGTAAAGAGGTTTCGATATTTGATAGGCTTTTTTGTATATACATGTAATAGCAAAAACAAAACAAAACAAAAAAGCAAAAAAAAAAAGAGAACAACCAAATTCAAATATGTAAACCAACTGTATTGTTATAAACGATGTATTTATGAACATGTGCGGCTGATACATGTAAATAAAAACTTTTTACTACTAGTATGTCTTAACTACAGTGGCGGATTCAGGCCCGGGCTTCAGGGCTGCAGCCCCCCCCCCCCCCCAGCTCGACCCAAAGATACGTTTACCAGCTGGGCTGGAATATATTTTTGTCAGTTTCAAACTTTATTGGCTGTAGTGTCCTCCCTTATCAAAACATTAATTGCTGTCATCCAGTTGTTTATCCCCTGCCTGGGGGCTTAGTTTAAACATATTTATTCCCGAAAGTATATATAATGTACATACAAATATATAACAAACAAAACATTTTTACACAATGGAAAAGGATGAGAATGAAAGACAAGTCTTATAGAATTCTTCTCCTTTGGCGAACTATATGGTTTGTCTTAAATAAGTTTATAATTAGTATATACTAGACAAGGGAATAAGTATTAATTATACACACATAAAAATATATATTTATATATAAACTTTTATAGAATAGATTAACTACAAGTAGATGTCTAAAATGTAAGAATATATATAAAAGAAGAAAACAAAATAGTTGGAAAGAGAAGAAAGAGGGTGAGAGAGGATTATAGTCTCAATTAGAATGGATCTAAGTAAATCTTTTCGTTTTTTCTATATAATTTTGTACATTTGTAAATATAATAACGTTGTCCTGGTATGTAAGAGATGGGTCACCATAGAGAAGTTTATGAAGGTTTATGCTGATGTCTTGCAAGTTAAGGAGGAAAGTTCTGCGGACGGCATCGTATGCACAGCACTCGAAAAAGAAATGTTGGGTAGTTTCAATTTGCCCACAATTACACAAAGGGGTAAGAGAAATGTTTTTCAAAAAACAGGTGGTGATTTAATGCGCTGCAGTTCGTTCGAAGCCGAGTGTGAAGGACCTGCAGTTTACGACTACCTGTATAAAAGTATGTTGGTGTATATTTTCTGTCCTTGTTTAAGAAAGTTTTAAATGAAGATATTATAGGGCTGTTTCGTATTATAAGAGGCAAGTTGTTCCAATCACGAATAACTGATGGCAAGAAAGAATTGTGGTACAGAGTAGTCCTTGATGTAATTCCTCTGATATCTTCAGAGTTTCGTAAGCTGTATCGGGATTGGTCTAGATTTGGTATTAATGATGAGAGATAATCTGGAGTTTTGGTCGACTGCATATTGTGAAACATAATTAGTTTGTGTTTATATCTTCTTTCGGATAACGATTCCCAATTAATTTCTTTCTAGTGAGATAAGCTTAGTTGCACCAGTTGCAATGCGTGCACATTCATTTTGAATCTTATCAAGCTGTTCAAGTTCATATTGGGTACAATTACACCAAATTACATCACCGTATTCGAGTGTATTTCTTTTACATCCGGTCATTAATTGAAATAAAACAGTTGAATTGGTTTACAAAACACGAAATGCGTAATTAAGTAATGATTATATAATATCGTAGTTCAGGGGCGGATTCAGAACATGGTTTCCTGGGCGGGGGGTGGGCTGACATATGGGTGGACGAATTTGACAACATAATTCAACAGGCGAAAATTGAAGGGGACGGCTGTTTTGCGACCCGTTTTTGCTCAATACAGTGTAGAGCGTTTTTGCAAACTCCGCACTGCGCTGTTATGAGCATAAACGAGTTGCATTTCAGCCATTCCGGATGTAAAAACGTATTTAAATGAAATTATAAACAGAAAAGTCGGCACGCCGCAGCCAGAACTCGAACCACGGCCGGGTCTCTGGATTGCCGGTCCAGTATGCATATGTTTCTGTTTTAACTTCATTAGTTGATCTGTGAAAGAAAAACAAATTTTGTGTTTTGGGGCTTTTGGACCTCATTGGAGTTTCTTTTATCATTCACATTATCATATAATCTTAATGTAAACAAGCTGGTAAAAAGAGTGAAAATTTATTGGTGTTTTAAATTAAAAGGATGCGTTCATTGAATGCCGATCCTTGTCGATCTTGTTTTTCATATTTTCACCTTTCTTCTACTGTTATAATCAAAATCGGACAAAAAATTAAAGAACAAAGTGTGCATCTTTAACTTAACAAATGTACAAATTCCGTCTGACCTGTATTTTCATAAACCATCTCTTAAATCAATTGAAATTCTTTTTTTATCTTCTAATGTATTTCAGTTTCCAGTCTACTTAATACTGTTTTGGCGGAATGGTTCAAGATTAAATACATAGAGTCTTTGGTACTCATTTAGCGAAATTATTTATAAAGTCTTACGAGAACGTAATCAAGCATAGATTTAAAACGATGTTTACAGCACCAATCAAAATGTAAATTTCGTTCGAAGTGACGCCTGACATTAACGTTATTATTACGTCATATGTTACGTCATAACGTTAGCAACAACGTTACGATTGGAGGAACATTGGTCCAGCAAGTTTTCAACAAGGTAACTTAATATTTGTTAATTTAAAAATCAACAAAACAGTACATATGTATATTAAATTATAAAATATTATATAATGCGTATATATACATGTATGCCAAATACATATTAGACTAGATCTAATTCTGATACCTCGTGAAATTCAAGAAGAACGTGTATCACAAAGGCTGATACTAGATTTTCTACAATAATAATAATAATAATAATAATAATAATAATATAGTAATAATAATAATAATAATAATAAAGTAATAATAATAATAATGATGATGATAATAATAATAATAATAATTACAATAATAATAGTATAATAATAACAAACACTTTATTTCATGTAAAAAATGTTTGAAAACCAGTTTTATCGTTGTAACAGATGTCCAATTCGTGTTTGAATACTAAAAATCTTTTTGATAAATGTTGACATTGGACGTAACATGTCAAGGACAGGATCTGACTCCCACGCGTCTGTACATATACATGTAGTAGGTTTTCCACCTTTCTATAACTTTAATTTTGATAGTGGATTGTTTTATAATTTTATCGGTGGTTTTGTAATTGGTATCTTATAGTAAGCCTTAGAGTGTTGAATTATTTTTTCAGGGTTGTAGCAGGGATCCAGGGGAAGAGTGTGGGTGGGTTGTTCAAACACTGATACTGCCGCCTGTGGTCTTTTTCGGATTTATTGCCATTTTGTTCAGTTTACACCTATTTTCAATATCACATCCAGGGTTCCCTGAATCACTTCATTTTTTATTTGATGCAAATGGCATATCATTAACTAAGAAAATGAAAAGTAAAGGGTCTAATTTAAACCCTTAAGGAGTCCCTCATTTTACTGTTCCACTTTGAATGATTAGTTCCATATTTGACAAACTGTGTTCTATTTTCAAGATATGATTTGAAGAGTTTTATTACGGTGTTTGAGAAGTTGTATAAATTTAACTTATGTGAGCTACCAAATCAAATGCCTTCTTTAGGTCTAAAAATACTGTGCCTATCAAACAACCCTCATCTAAATCATTAAGGAAGGATTCTATGAGTCGTATTAATTAAAACTGTTGAAAGAATGAATTTTTTCTGAAACCCGACTGACTTTCAAAGAGTCTGATAATGATTAAAGCATCTATCCATGCCACCATTTTAGACAAAAATCCTCCGGCATATCAGCGTTCGCTTTAAGTCAGTACACATATCTTCAAATGACTTTTTTCCATATTGTGTTAGTGCTGGTAACTAAGATATTTAGCCGTGGTAAAGGATAATTGAGCCGCGTCACGACAAAACCAACATAATGGGTTTGCGACCAGCATGGATCCAGACCAGCCTGCGCATCCGCGCAGTTTGATCAGGATCCATGCTGTTCGCTTACAAACCCTATAACAAGTAGAGAAACTGATAGCGAACAGCATGGATCCTGATAAGACTGCGCGGATGCGCAGGCTGGTCTGGATCCATGCTGGTCGCAAACCCATTATGTTGGTTTTGTCGTGACACGGCTCAAATTATTATACAGGCTCTATCTTACAAAGTTTTTCTTCATTAAGCTGAAATGTCAAAGCATCTGTATTACAATGTGATTTTGTCATTAAAACATCTTAATTAGATTGACTTTCTATTTTATATAAACATAATGATACATCGACCGATGTCCTTTTGCAGTTTATAATTTTATATCAGATTTCAGAAATTCAACGGCCAATATGCATATAGTCTCGTATAATTTTAGAAAGAAATGACAACGAGTATTGTATACTAACAGTATCTTTTTAATTATATTTAGTAATTAGTGTATCCAATGATTTTGACAGAGACTGAAATGAACAATTCTTCAATCATGGCTAATAAATAACGCTATGGGAATTTAGTTTTCATGTAGACAAAAATATGTCCCAGAAAATATTGTTGCAGTCAAACCATTTACATGCAGAAGAATAAATTAAGTTCATTACAAACTAAATTTCGTTGTAACGTCATGGTCAAGAATGATATTCTTATACATTATCTAGCATTTATCTTTCTTTTTGTTTTGTTGAGAAAAATAAACTGATGTTGTGTTTGCAATTAATAAAAATGTTTAGATTAATGACAGACTATATGACTTCATCAGACATCAAAATATACAATTTAAGATCTAGCTTACGAAAAGTTAATGTATCATGGACAAGATCTAAAACAAATTATGTTAAAGAAACATTTTCTTATCATGGCATAAACATTTGGAACAATTATCTTCAAATATTCAACATGTTGACACTCTGTGTTTTAAAGAAAAAAAAACAACTTTAAATGAATGAATGAATGAATGAATGAGTGAGTGAGTGAGTGAGTGAGTGAGTGCGTGAGTGAGTGAGTGAGTGAGTGAGTGAGTGAGTGAGTGAGTGAGTGTGTTGAGAGTCTGTCGAGTAATTTGATAACTTAGATAAATAAACAAGTTGAGTTACCATATTCTAGAAAATATACATTTTATAAATTGTTAAGTCGTTTTATTTTTGTTCCTATATGGATGTTCTGTTGTTGTTTTTTTACAATTCAGAAGGCCACACTGGAAATAAGATATATGTGATTGCTGATGTATATTCTTATTGTGTTACCTTCTCTACGTGAAGATATTATCATTATTATTATTATAAATCCCCGATATTTTATTATTATTTATTATTGTTATTATCATTTTATTATTATTATCATTAATATTATTACTATTATTTTATTATAGATCCCTGCTATATTATTATTATCACTATTATTATTATTATTATTATTATTATTATAGATGCCCGCTATTGTATAGTTGCCTAATTTAAGTTGTCTAAAACTGTTTTCATTTCTATCTCTCTTTTTTTTTCTTTAACCACACAAAAATTACAAAATGTTCAACCACTGGACATTGGTGGCAGATTCTTATTGTAAAAAATATCATAATTATAATTTCTTTTTATACTACAATATCACGGGGGAGGAAGTGTTACACGAAGGATGGAGTTCTTATGATAACTTGTTTGGAGTTCTTATGATAACTGACACGGAGTTCCTGGAAAACGTTACGGATTTCTGTGGAAAACTTTTCTATATACTTAGAGAACTCGCGTAAAAAATGGTTATTTTTAACTTTAAATGGGGAGTTTGAGGTGCTAAATTAAACTTTGATAATTAAGCTTGCCCTACATATTGTATTATGTTTCCGAAAAAATATTTTAGTCCATATTTCGTCGCCGTTTAAAAAAATCTGGTAGTTTTGAGAAAAATTTCCAAATTACTTGCTAATTCGTACATATTGACTTTTTCATTTGTGATCTTCTTCGTTGCTATTATTATGCGCTGATTTTGTAGTTCTACTGAAGGTGGATCGAATCTCAACACAATGTTCCGTTTTATCATTTATTGTTTCTTTCTCAGTGGAATACCACAAATAATATATTTAATTTGCACAGGTTATCCTGACGTTAACAAATACAATGTAAATATTAAAAAGCAGTAACAAATATTTCTAGTGGAGAGCCACAATGTTATCACTTGGAAATCCAAAATCTAACTGTTCGATTTCTCTATCTTTACAATATTTCTAAAAATGGTTTCGTTTTAAACTGACCAATAAAATTTTAACATCTTTGTTTCTTAAATAACAAAATAACCAATCAGGTTTCAATACAAAATAATGTAACATAGCAACATATAATTTATAACAACAATCATCACCTGGACATTTTATCAGTAATAAGGTTTAACAACTTATTAAGTACAGACGGCTAAATTGACATTATCACCTAAATATAATAAAACTTTTAGCACCATTGATTGGACAAGGAGGAAAAGCCACATTTATTCTTCCGGTTACATAATTATAAATTTGACATCTATTGTTAAAACATATAGTACCTGTAACTTAACATATTTGAAATTTCACACATTGTTTTGAAAATATGACCTTTAAGAAAATGATTATATTTATAAATTTTTGTGTTTAAAAGAAAATCATCATGCATATTTATTCATTTTTTTTTGTAAAAGAATTTTATCATTTTTCGGCCGCACAACACTTCTCCCTCCTTTAAGACTATTTCACTCCTGTGAAATGGAGCATAAATATGTATATAACAAAAATAAATATCATTAAATTAGAATACTGTTTACGTAAGATATTTAGTTACAGAAATATATTGTGAACATAAAGCACCGATTTTGCTGAAAAGCGTAAGTACCATCCACTAATAATATATATCCTAATCACTGTCTTATTGTAAACAATACACCCTTAATGACGTCTATTTCTGTTGTATTGCCCTCTATGTCCTTGCTGTCTTCCGCGGTGACAATTGCCTCCCCTATGTTGGAACCCGGCTTCGCATGTGTTATAACGATCGTGTTGTTGGTTTTCATTTTCAGTTACTCTTCTGCGACATAAATATTTCGTTTTGTCTGTCAGCTGAGCGATCTCATTTCTCAAGCTTTCATTTTTATTTTTGAGTTCATCTATTTGGTCGTTTTTCATTGATTCTGTCACCATTGCTTCGTAAGTGTTCCGGTTGTATTCAAGTCTCAGTTCTTCATAATCGTCATGTATTTTCTTAAATTCTATTATGAGTTTGTCCATTTTTTCTAGTTTTGACGAGTCAGCCCTAAACTTTTCTTCTAGCGAGTTTCTTTGTAGTATCAATGTTTCTTGAAGATGACATATTTCTGATTTCTTGAGGGAAATCTCATTCTGCAGGTTTTCGGTAAAGTCCTTGAGTCTTTGATTTTTCAAAATTGAGAGCCACATTTTCTGATTTCAAACCGTTAATTGTTTTATTCATTGAATGAGTTAAAGATTTCAACATTTGAAATTCTGCTATTGAAACATGACTTACAGAGTTGTTTGTTTGGTTGTTCTGAAAGAAAGCATCGTTTTCATTGTAGAATGGTAATGTGCATTCTGCTGTTTTGCGTCTAATAAAAGTTGTCATTCGTTCTTGATCCCGATGTTTAGATAGACTTGACTTGACTGCTTGATGTCGGCAAACTCGCGCAAAATGTCCAATTCTCTTGCATTTGTTACATCTTGCCATTTTCGCACAACACTTCTCCTGTCTGTGATAATGATTATGTCCACATTGTCCACATGATTTTTCACTTCTAAATGGTATTCCATTTATGAAACTCATTGTTGTTTTTCTTGGGGAAGTTGAATTCGTAGTCTCGCTTGCTAAATTGAGAGGTTGGGAAAGACACTGATTCCCACCAAGTATTATGCGCTGATTTTGTAGTTCTACTGAAGGTGGATCGAATCTCAACACAATGTTCCGTTTTATCATTTATTGTTTCTTTCTCAGTGGAATACCACAAATAATATATTTAATTTGCACAGGTTATCCTGACGTTAACAAATACAATGTAAATATTAAAAACAGTAACAATTATTTGTAGTGGAAAGCCACAATGTTATCACTTGAAAATGCAAAAATATAACTGTTCAATTTATCTATCTTTACAATATTTCTAAAAATTGTTTTGTTTAAAACTGACCAATAAATTTTTTAACATCTTTGTTTTTTAAATAGGTTTCAATACAAAATAATGTAACATAGCAACATACATAGAATTTAGAAAAACAATCATCACCTCAGTCATAAGGTTTAACTACTTATTAAGTACAGACGGCTAAAATTACATTATCACCTAAATATAATAAAATTTTTAGCACCATTGATTGGACAAGGAGGAAAAGCCACATTTCTTCATCGGGTTACATAATTATTTATTTGACATCTGTTATTAAAACATATTATATCTGTAACTTAACAAATTTGAAATTTCACACATTGTTTTGAAAATATGACCTTTAAGAAAATGATTATATTTATAAATTTTTGTGTTTATTAGAAAATCATCATGCATATTTATTCATTTTTTTTTGTAAAAGAATTTTATCATTTTTCGGCCGCACAACACTATACATAATCACCTAATTATAGTAGAGAGTTGCAAACATAAAGCCCGGGCTAATAAATGTATACCCGATTTTTCAAATGTTACGGAGTTCTTGTGATAACTCAAAATATGTCCTGGAGTTCTTATGATAACTTTTGTTACTGCCAGTGTGTTTCTTGTGCTTAATTACGGCACGTTTAAGCGTATTTTATTAGTCAATAAGTGTGTAAATCATTATGAAGCATAGTACGCTTATCATTTGCACAAAAATTTGGTTATATAACGTTGGTTTTGATCGTGTTTTAGTTCCTAATTAAATTTGTGCGAAATCATATTGACATTATAAAACCCAACGAATGCACTAAATGTTTCTGTGTATACTGTTCGTCAACAAAAGTTTTATGTCATAAGTTTCCGCAAATGCAACATTGAGGCCATGTGGCAAAATTAAAACACGATCAATGAATATATCTGGAGAAGACATGAAACTGCTTTGGTGTACAGTCTACATAGGATAAACAGGTGCTAAGTTATATCTACAGGAACGACCGCCTCCGTGGTCGAGGGGTTTGAGTCGATGACTTCTAATCCAGTTACCTCTCTGGCGTGGGTTCGATCCCCGGGAGATGCTTTGGTAGTTTAGCACGGAGGAAGGTAGTCTAGTACTGGTGTATCTCTCCAGGAACGATGGAAACTACCCGCCCATATGACTGAAATACTGTTGGGAAAAGGCGTAAAATGAAACAAACAAACAAACAAAATTCTTCAGGAAAACCTGAATCAGCGGTCACCTGTATTCAGCAGTAACATGGCTTAAACCGCCAAGGAAAAAATATTTAAAACTTACACTTTTTTTCTCAGATAACTTGTTTTAAGCAACCGCCTTTCTAAAGCAGACAATAAGTAGTTGGGCTTCCCTCAAGAAGCGGCTAAGTAAATTGTATCATTATATACCATGTAACGTATATAACCGGGATATCCTTCACACCCATGCACCCGAAATGTATGATCTTTTTATGAATAAAAAATCAACCGATTACTACCGATCTCTTCGACAGATTTGCACGTGCCCTACGTGTTCGAGCGAAAGAAGTTCGACAATATATTTTTGTAATCAATTACAGCAAAAGTTGTTGCAAAATTTCCACTAGGACTCCAACTTTGATAAGAAAAATGTATGCAGTAATTTTCCGAAATATGGAAATTGCTATACGTCACGTGATGCTACATTGGATTTAATAGAGAAAGGAACAAGGTCGATAAACGGCATGAACCTTACGGTGACTCACATATCTTATTAAAGACTTACTTTCTATCGTCATATCATTGTCATAGAACTTTATACGTTTCTATGACAAAAACTGATACCTTTTAGAAATTGAAATACCCGTTGAATACATAAAGACGACACCCACCTCATTAAATTTAGATAAGGGTAGTGCATACTACCTACTATTTTGCTGATAACCATTTACATGCATACCGATAGCATAGTTACTTAATGTTCTCTAAAACTGCCAGAAATAATGCATATATGACGAAATCATGCTTGAGTATTAAATTCAAAGCGTATTTTTATCCTGTAAGTAAATGCTCTACATCAAGTATGTTTACAGTCATTCCAATAAAATAAAAAAACACACACACACACACAAAGACAAAAACAAACACAAAAAAAAACCACAAGAAACGGAGGTAAGAAAAATATCTCTTGAACTGAAAAACACGATCAAAACCAACGTTATATAACCAAATTATTTTGCAAATGATAAGCGTACTATGCTTCACAATGATTTACACACTTATTGACTAATAAAAATACGCTTAAACGTGCCGTGATTAAGCACAAAACACACTGGCAGAAACAAAAGTTATCATAAGAACTCCAGGACATATTTTGAGTTATCGCAAAAACTCCGTAACATTTGAAAAGTCGGGTATAAATTTATAAGCCCGGGCTTTATGTTTGCATCTCTCCATAATTATTAGGTAATTAAGTATAGCAACGAAGAAGATCACAAATGAAAAGGTCAATATGTACGAATTAGCAAGTAATTTGGTAATTTTTCTCAAAACTACCAGATTTTTTTTAAAAAGGCGACAAAATATGGACTTAACGATTTTTTCTGAAACAAAATACAATATGTAGGGCAAGCTTAATTATCAAAGTTTCATTTAGCACCTCAAACTCCCCATTTAAAGTTAAAAATAACCATTTTTTACGCGAGTTCTCCAAGTATATAGAAAAGTTTTCCACAGAAATCCGTAACGTTTTCCAGGAACTCCGTGACAGTTATCATAAGAACTCCGAACAAGTTATCATAAGAACTCCATCTTTCGTGTAACACTTCCTCCCCCGTGAATATATTCAATCATGAAACATCTCATTTAGTGTAAAAGTAATCTGTTAGTTTATTTGAAACATAAAAGTTAGCTTGTGAAATTTGTTGAAGGGTTATATTTCGTTTTGTTTCATGTCACAAGGTCGTAAAACATTTTGTTCTACTTTCAGAAGCCAAATTGTCTAAATCAGTAACAACCCGTATTTTTCCGGACACGGTTTGGGTTCGGAAACCTGTGATCACCGCACGAAACAAAATCTGGTTCCCACACAGAGGCTGTAAGAATCTTGTTCTTCCGCGTCGTGTACATGACTGTCAGGAACCAGCAAATAAATATATAAACGCAACTGTAAACTCGTTATCAAAGGAACCAATCAAGATTGGAACATCCGTGGACACAGGTATGGAAGAGTTTTCAAATAAATTACCAGGTTCCGATGTGGATATAAACATGAATATCGAGAGGGTTAAAAGCAAAAAGTTTGACACAGAAAATGGTAAATTGATAAAAGAAGAGAAAATACAAAGGTCTCAAGGTTGTATTTATAATTATATAAAAGATGCAGAAGATGAACTGGAGAGTGATGAAGTCAATAAAGACACTGCTGTCAATAACGAAACGGAGGATGGTAATACTCTTGCAGTAAATAACGAAACGGAAAATACACGTTTAAACAAACAAGACACGGATGATATATCTAACAAAGAAAAAAGAAATGAACTATCATTTAATATATGCACTGATGACATAGAATATAGTATTGAAAAGTTGGCCAATAATTTAACACATCATGCATTTTCGAAATACAACAAAAACAATAATTCCCTGTGTGACAATAACGCTCGTAATTTGCTAGCAAGCGTTGCCCCGACGTACATCATGGAAATGCCCAGAATTCAACGAAGATTTAAAACCATTCGATATATTCCGGTCACAGATACAGAACACTTATATCATGAACATCCAGAAAAAAATGTAATCGTTCCAAGTTCAAGCAGTTATGCTTATATAAGAAAGAAAAGAAATCCACCTAGAAAATCAGGCTGGTTGACTTACTTGGTATCTTGGTCGTGTAAACTTGGCGCTGTAGGGATGTTGGTCATATTTGGTTTTTGTTTGTTCGAGAAGTACAAAGATAAACGATTATACACGTAATATTGAGGTTAAAAAATAAATATTTGAATATCATTCTTCGTGTTCTTTATTCATCAACTTATATTCCATTTATGACATATACAAGATAAAAGTGTTTGGCAATATTAAGCCGGGGTCATTTAACTGTCAAGTGGACTTTCCTTGGCAATTATTCGTTTCAAAAGTAATGAATTCGGCCAAGGAAGTATGCTATTCGTATAGATATGAAACATATTCGCGAAGCACCTTCTTATAGCCCCAAAGGTAATATGGCATTATGAATATAAAAGATTGAGGTTCTTATCTAGCTCGTGAATATTTTTCAGTACTTGTACAATGGCTTGATAAGATTCGACTGTAAGTATAGAAATAACCACAACGTCATTTCAATCCCCATGTTATAGAAAACAACAACAATTTGATATACATGTATGTCCAATTGGTAAGTTTCATTCAGCGTGAAATAATGTTTGTTTCCCAAAATTTGACTTAGAAACTAAGATATTTGCATATGAAATTGACCTACAAATGATAGAGTGGCAATCAGTTTATAAATTTTAGTAAAAGCTAAAAAAAATCGTCCGCCTACAGTGCAAGTAGGGTTATAAATTTATTTTCACTGATCTCCTTTGCGATATATCTTGCATCTTCATCAACTATGGCTTTGACAGTGCTGATGCCTTTTTCAGACTTCAGAGGTAGCGGAAATTTGCCGGTCAGGACGGAGATTATCCTTAACTCCCTTAAACATTTGACATCTACCTGACAATTGTACAATATGGAAGGGCGTCTTTCCATAAACTAAATCTAGACACGTGTTTATTTCTGACAGGCATTTAACCAATAACCCACGAATTTTGCAAAAAGCACTTTGCTCCTCTCTCAAGTCACAATGCAACTCAGCCATATTTACAACCAGTATACAAAACCACATGTAGATCTACATGTGCTAAATCTCTATTGCATGTGCAAATCTTGCCAATATAGACTGTTGGTTAGAAAAATCAATAATCTTTCCAGGGTATATTATACATGTACTTTCACATACAAATCATGGTTAAAAATAGAGCAAGTTGTTGCCACTAATTGAAATATGCCTCTCCTATGTACATTTTACATATGTAATATGATGTTTTTTTTTAATCTTGACACAGGACAATACAACATAATATACGTGAATAATGACAATGAACACAACTCATAAACAGATAAAACTTTATTCCTTGATAAAAATATCTAACAACAGTTCAATTATCAAGAAATTACTTTGGTGTGTGGAAGTTGTTTGCAGGACTGTTTAAACGAGTTTATATCATCTATAGGAGTAGACAGACTTTGATCAGGGTCTATCAAACACTTGATTTCATGATCTGTGTCACTGAGATGCTTCATTGCAACAACATTCTCTTGGCAACCAATCACCTGCAAATTACAAGTATACATAATTGTACACATCATTATACATAGCTGAAATGTGCCTCCTTATAGAAACATACCATAAAGATTATTATTGAATTTATAAAAGCCGTGCTGTGCTGTCATTCAAAGAAAATACTAAGCATTACATTTCCGTATTTTAGACCACGGATTTATATTAAATCCGTGTTGGATTTATATTAAATCCGTGTTTAGACATACATGTTTATTATAAAGATTCTGAACAGGTTATTTAGCCCATAATCAACATTCATAAATTTAAAAACCAAAGCTGCCTCCGAGTGTTAAGCAGAAAATAACCGATAAAAGTCTAAATCCCCCCCCCCCATGTCATTAAACAAAGAAAAAAAGTCTCCAGACAAATAAAACCAACCTTCATTAATATTAAAAAAAATCAAAGTGTTTTAACTGTAGTAAATTGGCTATAAGACTTATTGCAACACTGATATTCAATTCAATGTTTATTTGACTAAAACAATTTAAAATTTAAAAAAAAATGAGATGCCTTAACTGGGATTTGAACTCCAGACCTCTTGCTTCATAAGCGAGCATGTAAACCACTCGACCACAGTGAAGTTACATGTATATGTTAATGAAGAAAACCTCATTATTCTAAATTAGGGTTTCTAACCCTTATTAATTTCGATATATTTTGTTTATGGTAAACCTTTTGTTTAACACTGGTGTAAATAATCATGGAGCTTAATATAAGCATGTATATCTATATAGAATAACACAATATTAGAAATCTTCGACCATTCGGGAACAATTTTTTTTCCCCGAGAAAGCTTTAAAATTAATGTGCCTGTCATTTGACAATCTTTACGCAGTGATCTCCCCTTACTTTTTCTGCGTTAGTGTACATATAAAGGGAAGTAACCGCTTCGGGAGTTTGGACTACTTTGTTTTTGCAAATAAGCACATCAGGGTCTAAAATTTCCCTACCATTATTTATTTTGTCTGATGACCCAAATAAATAAAAATAATAACACTATATTGGTTGGTTCCAATCTAAACCACTTTAAATAGGCAAATGCTTACTAATGAAACCTAGCCTTTACAAAAAATATATGTATATATATTTTTTTAATTTTCAACCATATCAATAAAAAATCTTCATTTTGTTATATTTCTTTTCATGTAATTGTCATCTTCGTGCTTATTTTGTTCAACTGAAAATTATTTCAAATTTTACAAAATAAAAGTTAAATTCTTCAGACCAAAAGAAGCTGAAAGAAACGTAATATGCATGGCTTTGTTTGCCATGAGAAAATACATGCCTGAAAACTAATCTTTCTCTGTTTATCTCCCAAATATTCATCTGTAAACCAGTCTTGTAAAGTCTTCAATGAAAGCGTCTTTAAAACAGCTATCTGAAAAAAGGAATAATTTAAATATTTATTTCATTTCACTCGTATATAATAATGATGACAATTTTTGGATGTAATATTTATCAATATCGAAAGTTTTGAAAGATGTGTTATGATCGAATCTAACCGCCACAAATCTTTTCTTTAAATGTTGTAAGCTAAATCAATTAATCTAGCAACCCCACAAAAAAAATGTATCATGATAGTTAATTACAACCATAAAGAAAGTGCTGACTTTTTAAGAATGGCATGTTAAGTCACTGTCATATTCTGAATTTCTATCATACTTTTTATTGTTCCACAGTTTCTGTCAGAATAAGTATAATCACAATTTTTAATATCTTTCTTGTACCTGTTTTGCATACAATGATTAATTTCTCAAAAATCAAAAATATGACTGCAATATGAACCGAATACCCCTTCTCAGTTTAAGATGCATGCAATTCAATTTCTGGGACAAAAAATTAAGACTGTCAATGCACATTTTTCAAACATTTACACAAACGGGCGCCTGATAAATCAAAGGTAACAACATATAGACCATGTACTATACAGCTCACCTCTTTTTCTAGCCGATCAAAGACGTAGGTTTGATCGACAATCTCTCTCCAATGTCTAGAGGTCTCCTCTTCTAGCTGTGTGTCCTCTGTCCTCTTCAATGTTATCTCAGATTCTATCTACAAATATAAAATAAAGAATGAATATCTACCGTATTACATTTTAGTTGATCTTCTTTTCTGTACTTTCATATATATTAAAATAGAGATAGTTAAAGCTTTAACCTAACTGTTATGTAATAGACATCCAATGTTAGAGGCGGATTGTAAACTGTTACCAATATTGATTCAAGATTAAAGGGCTTTTTTCAGTGGAAAAAATTCATTCAGCAGATGTACCTTTTGATTAAATGAAAGTAAATTTCATTTCATTAATTATCTTTGTTTATATTTTTCATTGTATTTATTTTTTTTTTATTTTATTTAATTGATTCCATTTTTTTTTTGCTACTGGGAATGTTCGCTACCACTGCCCCATTGGAGCCTCTGTGAAAAAAACTACCAGGTGCGAAAACAAGAGGGCCATGATGGCCCTGAGGTCGCTCACCTGTATATAGGCCCCCGGAGCGGGGCCAGTTTTAACCCCAGGGCTTTTATTTGAACAAACTTGGAAGACACCCATTAGAAGATGTTTCATGATGTTAAGTTTTTACTACACACATATAATGAAAAACAATGCAATTTCCCCTCCCCCCCCCCGGCAGGGCCAATTTTAACCCAAGGGCTTTTATTTGAACAAACTTGGTAGACACCCAAAAGAAGATGTTTCATGCTAAACATCTAAGCTCTAGCTCATTGGGTTTTTTAAAAGAAGATTTTTTAAGTTTTTACTATACACATAATAAGTTAATACAATGACACCCCGGGAGCGGGGCCAGTTTTGACTCCAGGGCTTTTATTTGAACAAACTTGGTAGACACCCAAAAGAAGATGTTTCATGCTTAATATCTAAACTCTAGCTATTTGGGTTTTTTCAAAGAAGATTTTTAAGTTTTTGCTATACACATATAAGGAAAATCAATGACCCCGGGGCGGGGCCAATTTTGACCCCAGGGCTTTTATTTGAACAAACTTTGTAGACACTCACTAGAAGATGTTCCATGCTTAATATCTAAACTCTAGCTATTTGGGTTTTTTCAAAGAAGATTTTTTAAGTTTTTGCTATACACATATAAGGAAAAACAATGACCCCCGGGGCGGGGCCAATTTTGACCCCAGGGCTTTTATTTGAACAAACTTGGTAGACACTCACTAGAAGATGTTTCATGCTAAATATCTTAGCTCTAGCTCTTTGAGTTCTTTAAAAGAAGATTTTTTTAAGTTTTTACTATATGCATATAGGGAAAATCAATGACCCCCTGGGGCGGGGCCAATTTTGACCCCAGGGCTTTTATTTGAACAAACTTGGTAGACACCCATTAGAAGATGTTTCATGCTAAATATCTTAGCTCTAGCTCTTTGAGTTCTTTAAAAGAAAGTTTTTTAAGTTTTTACTATATGCATATAGGGAAAATCAATGACCCCCTGGGGAGGGGCCAATTTTGACCCCAGGGCTTTAATTTAAACAAACTTGGTAGACACCCATTAGAAGATGTTTCATGCTAAATATCTTAGCTCTAGCTCTTTGAGTTCTTTAAAAGAAGATTTTTTAAGTTTTTACTAAATGCATATATGGAAAATCAATAACCCCCTGGGGCGGGCCAATTTTTACCCCAGGGCTTTTATTTGAACAAACTTGGTAGACACTCATTAGAAGATGTTTCATGCTAAATATCTTAGCTCTAGCTCTTTTAGTTCTTTAAAAAAAGATTTTTTAAGTTTTTACTATATGCATATAGGGAAAATCAATGACCCCCTGGGGCGGGGCCAATTTTGACCCCAGGGCTTTTATTTGAACAAACTTGGTAGACACTCACTAGAAGATGTTTCATGCCAAATATCTAAGCTCTAGCTCTTTGGGTTTTTTAAAAGAAGATATTTTAAGTTTTTTCTTTCAGTTGCTATGGCAACCAGAGTTCTGCATGGAATTAAATTCTTTGAACAATTTTTAAAGGTGACTACCAAAGGAACATTCTTGTGAAGTTTGGATGAAATGGGCTTAGTGGTTTCTGAGGAGATGTCATTTAAAGTAAAAGTTTACGGACGGACGGACGGCCGGACGACGGACAGACGCCGGACGAAAAGCGATCACAAAAGCTCACCCTGTCACTTTGTGACAGGTGAGCTAAAAACTCAACCGATATATAACAGTCGAGTTTTTTCCTATATGAAACAATGAAAAACTGTACTGCTATATATCAATACAGTTTTCAAATGCTCATTGAAGTGTACTGAGTATAATGGGTTAGTAAGAACAAAGGAAAAGTTCCAAACCATGCCATAACAATACTATAAGATCATTTTTCACAACTTTTCATATTTTTTTCTCCTGAATAATGATTTCCTTTTTGTCTTTCTTCATTTTATCTTTCTTGAGTCTGATTTAAAGTTACACTGACACTGTTTAAGGTCATACAGTGATTTCCTGTTTTACTGGTGGGAGGATAACCTAAGGTGCCCCTCTGTGCATTATTTCAGGCAAAAAATCAAGCTGACTCTTCTTGAACAATTTCAACCTTGTCTCTCCCTCCCTAAGGTTATAAAAATGCATATTAAGGCAAAAATGAGAAAAATGAAGAAAATTTCATAAATTACCAAGGTTTCAAATTCTTCCTGTGTCATACTTTGCAGGATATCTTTCATCTCAAGCAGGAATTTCTCTATCTGTTCATCCACATATTGCATACTGAAAAAATTATCTCGTACTGTAAATTACGGTATAACGGCAAGACCAGAATTTTGCAAAAAGTGAATTTTAAAAATTTCCACAAGGTTAAATCTAAAAAAAAAAAAACGAATATATTTACATCTATGTAGAAACAGAATGATATGAAATGGCTAGTGAGACATCAATCGTGGTCATAAGAAGCATGGGGATACTAGTTAAAATGACAATGTGTGTGCTGTATTACAACTACTAGTTGTGTAGCGGTCAATATTGTTGAAGACGCTTTATTCTATTGGCTGATTAATGCATTTTACTTTGAATTCTAATTATGTTACACATATGATGAAATAAGAGCTACCCATAAGACAGAAGTCTGGACTATTTACAGTGCCTGACAGTAAGAAAAGGGACATAACTCTGTGAAAAGGAAACTCAAGAGTTACGGGACCTGTGCTCATCAAGTAAGATAATCACATAGAACAAGTGTGTAAAGTATTAACCGATTCCTTGGTAACAATTTGCATGCAAAAACTTAAACAAACTGTGACACATATGCCAATGCCTGGGTAAGTTCAACAGTTTTCCTTATTCTATGAAAAGTCCAGCTAAAAACAAGTGAAAAATTTTCAGATGAAATACTTGTAGTCATGACTGAACAGTACATAATATTACTTAACAAGAGCTGTCGGTAGGACAGCATGCTCGACTATTCTTAGTGCTTGATAGTAAAAAAAATGCCTGATACAGTTACCTCCTCCTGTTTACAGGTTGGGGTCATGATGGTGAACAAGTGTGCAAAGTTTCAAAGCCATATGTCAATGGACTTTGAAAATATTTGAACTATTACAAAAACTTTAACGTAAATTCTAAGTCGAAAAAGGGGCATAATTCTGTCAAAATGCTTGATAGAGTTACCTCCTCCTGTTTACAGGTTGGGGTCATGATGTTGAACAAGCGTGCAAAGTTTCAAAGCCATATGTCAATGGACTTTGAAAATATTTGAACTATTACAAAAACTTTAACGTAAATTCTAAGTCGAAAAAGGGGCATAATTCTGTCAAAATGCTTAATAGAGTTACCTCCTGCTGTCTACAGGTTGGGGTCATGATGGTGAACAAGTGTGCAAAGTTTCAAAGCCATATGTCTATGGACTTTGAAAATATTTGAACTATTACAAAAACTTTAACGTAAATTCTAAGTCGAAAAAGGGGCATAATTCTGTCAAAATGCTTGATAGAGTTACCTCTTCCTGTCTACAGGTTGGGGTCATGATGGTGAACAAGTGTGCAAAGTTTCAAAGCCATATGTCAATGGACTTTGAAAATATTTGAACTATTACAAAAACTTTAACGTAAATTCTAAGTCGAAAAAGGGGCATAATTCTGTCAAAATGCTTGATAGAGTTACCTCCTCCTGTTTACAGGTTGGGGTCATGATGTTGAACAAGCGTGCAAAGTTTCAAAGCCATATGTCAATGGACTTTGAAAATATTTGAACTATTATAAAAACTTTAACGTAAATTCTAAGTCGAAAAAGGGGCATAATTCTGTCAAAATGCTTGATAGAGTTACCTCCTCCTGTCTACAGGTTGGGGTCATGATGGTGAACAAGTGTGCAAAGTTTCAAAGCCATATGTCAATGGACTTTGAAAATATTTGAACTATTACAAAAACTTTAACGTAAATTCTAAGTCGAAAAAGGGCATAATTCTGTCAAAATACTTGATAGAGTTACCTCCTCCTGTCTACAGGTTGGGGTCATGATGGTGAACAAGTGTGCAAAGTTTCAAAGCCATATGTCAATGGACTTTGAAAATATTTGAACTATTACAAAAACTTTAACGTAAATTCTAAGTCGAAAAAGGGGCATAATTCTGTCAAAATGCTTGATAGAGTTACCTCCTCCTGTCTACAGGTTGGGGTCATGATGTTGAACAAGTGTGCAAAGTTTCAAAGCCATATGTCAATGGACTTTGAAAATATTTGAACTATTACAAAAACTTTAACATAAATTCTAAGTCGAAAAAGGGGCATAATTCTGTCAAAATGCTTGATAGAGTTACCTCCTCCTGTCTACAGGTTGGGGTCATGATGTTGAACAAGTGTGCAAAGTTTCAAAGCCATATGTCAATGGACTTTGAAAATATTTGAACTATTACAAAAACTTTAACGTAAATTCTAAGTCGAAAAAGGGGCATAATTCTGTCAAAATGCTTGATAGAGTTACCTCCTCCTGTCTACAGGTTGGGGTCATGATGGTGAACAAGTGTGCAAAGTTTCAAAGCCATATGTCAATGGACTTTGAAAATATTTGAACTATTACAAAAACTTTAACATAAATTCTAAGTCGAAAAAGGGGCATAATTCTGTCAAAATGCTTGATAGAGTTACCTCTTCCTGTCTACAGGTTGGGGTCATGATGTTGAACAAGTGTGCAAAGTTTCAAAGCCATATGTCAATGGACTTTGAAAATATTTGAACTATTACAAAAACTTTAACATAAGTGGTTACGCCGACGCCGACGCCGACGCTCGGGTGACTGCAATAGCTCTACTTATTCTTATCGAATAGTCGAGCTAAAAACCAAGGGACATAACTCTGAAATAAACTATCACAGCCATACATGTCAGCCAATAATGTGAACAGCTATTTTTACTTAAAACAAAACATTTAAAGTTTCATACGTTTGCAGCAGGACTATTAGAGATGAAGTATAAACAAGACTGTATTCACAGACATAGTGGCATTCAGTCATGTTAAATTCTATAGACCCTCATCACTTTAACTATTAAAGAAATAACATGGCATTAATACCTGAAATTTTGAGCTTTGCATTCCACGCATATCCCCAGGGCAATGACACCACATGTCATATGGTTAATACAACTTACACTGTAGCCCAGCTGTTGTTTGGTACGTAATGTGTTAAAACATGGCTCTGTCATACGTGTCTGCAATATAATGTATATAAACAATCTATAGAAACTTTAAATTTTTTGAAGAGAAAGTTTCATGATTTGCAAAATGTTAACAAGATATTTGAATATGCACTATGCTGAGTCCAATCTGCACTATATTGAGTCCTATTTGCACAATGCTGAGTCCACTTTGCACTATATTGAGTCCAATTTGCAAAATATTGAGTCCAATTAGCACTATGTTGAGTACAATTTGCAGTATTAAGTGTTCAAATTGAGTACCGCTCAAGCCAGTGCTAGGGGACGTGAGGGATGTTGCACTTTTTCATTCATTTTCTCTTAAGTACAGACTCAATCAAAGCGAGTCTGCAATTTTCATTTAATTTTTTTTGTGATTAATGCTCTGGAAAGATCACTCTTCCATCAGATTTTTTCAAATTTCTAATTGATGATATAAGTAAATAGCTGTTCCTCATGAATTACTCCAATTAACAGCCACACTTAATATACAACTTCAATTTACAGCTATTCCTTTTTTAGTTTTCATACACAAAAACAAAAACCTATATAAAAATATGATTACTGGTTCCCATAACTTACACAGAGTAGTTCATTGAGACAACACTTCAGCAGGGTACCAGGCTGACTCTGGTAATAATTATGAACACAGGACATCGTATCTTCTGGGTTGAAACTCTTGATCTGACAGTAAAGCTTCTCTTGTGGAATAGCAATCAGATTGTTCTAGAAAGAAAATATAACATATTAATTATTATTAATTTTAATGGCCCCAGGATTTGTTGAAGAAAGTACTCTTTTTAAAAACATTTGTTAAGTCTAGAAATTGCTGATGGCACACAACTTTTTACACAAAGAAAAAATCTACCTACCAAAGGAGGCTGGTGGTAAATGTGCCTGTTCATGGTTTGAATGGTGCACAAGAGGAGCATTATAGGTCTTATCAGTAAAGCTAACAACCTTTAAAATATCAGTGTGCTATGAAACCGAGCCACAAAATATAATGTAATAATAATGTGGATCAGTTTCAAAGCATAACTCTGTAGAACGATAACTCAAGAGTTATGGGACTTGTGCCTATTGTGTTAGACAATCACAGGTATTTGAAGTTTCAACCCATTCCCTTCAGTTGTTTTGGAGATACCAATGTGTGCAAAATCTTAATCAAATCAATCTTAATACCTCTACCCTTTTCTCGAAAAGTCAGCTAAAAAGGTCAGAGATACCGGTGTGCAAAATCTTAAAAGTGTGCCGGTTGAGTACAATAGCTGTCCCTATTCTTTGAAGAAAAGTCAAGTTACAATGGTCACAAATACAAACCTCTAGCACCTTCTGGTCCACAGGTTTCTGACTTTTCAATTTTGACAGGACTTCATCATTTATGCTTAGAGCCTCCTGAAAGTTGAAGTAAATAAATAAACATTTCTGTAAAATATACATTTCAGTAAAATGAATATTTTAGATATATGTTTAGGAAATTCAGTAAAATAATAATTTTGCTACACACACTCCTGGAAATAAATGCACCATTAAGGAGCAGTGAATCTGACAAAAACACTGTTATATCACCACCTTGATGCAGTTATGGGTTAAGTCCTTATATACTTTAATACGGGTTAATCGGTTATTACACTCAGGTGACATTTTTCATCATCCTACTTTGCTACCCATTTCTCATGAACTTTAAATTTACATAACTGTGGATGTAAAGGTAGAGCTTTTGATTTAAATCACATTAAATTTTACATGGCCATTTTTTCCATATTTTCTATTTGAACATAATATCTGATTCCAGTAACACAGACATTGCCAACGTCCATTGTTCACTTTCAAATCTGACTAATGAAGGAACTCCTAAGGAGCCCCTCCTTTATCTTAATTGAGGCATAAGTGGACACCAGAGTGAAACCATTGACTCTGTTGCCTATCTTGATAGCTTCCTTGCATGAGAGAAATCGAAGTCCATCTTCTGATTTCAGTCCAAACTGATAAGGGGCTAGACTTTCAAAGTCAGCTTGGAACATAAAAAGTTGGACTTGTACATAAAGAAGGAGCACTTAATATAAATAGAAGAATGAACAAAATAAAGTAGAAATATTTTAACAGCTTGATGTCAAGAACCTTAATTTCTCATCTATAATAAAGCTGAGTGGAGGAAAATCCAGAATTCTGTTCTGGAGTTACATCAGGTATATGCAAACAAATGGGTAAAAACCAGAATTATTTCATAAGTAGGCTTAATATCTCCCCAAAATAAATGAATTAAAAGCCCTCAACAATTTTGATTTTGTGCGAATCATTCAAAGCCAATATACAGCGAGCTGTCATATACTGTAAATCATGAAGATTTATAAAGGATGGACATTAAAGTAGAATATTAATACTCGCCTGTTTTGTAAAGTTTCCGATAACTAGGGATTCTAAAAAAATTTGTTTCAGGAACCGGTTCACCAGATCCATGAGTTCTGGTTTGGTAAGCTCGTCTACTATCCGGTATTTGTCGGCATGCGACCAGTAACGCTTCTCTGTCACAATCCAACGTAGAACTCTAGAATATCCCCAGCGTAAAAATAAATAAAATATATCTGGCATGTACATTACATGCTAGCTATTCTGTAGACAATGAGATTTTTCCTGTTTAAAAAATCTTAACTGCATACTCAAGTACATATGACTATTCTTAGGAATTAACCATTAGGCGAGGCTGGAATCATCACAAAACTTCAGTGAAATACTAAAGTTTTGGGTCCAGTAACAAGAAGAAATGTGTAAAGATGTTTTTGTTAATTTATCTTTTATTGTTGGGTTTAAGATAGCATCAAAACAGTATAGGTCAAATGGCCACTTTTCTAGCTTTTACTGGTGAAGAAAGATCTCAGGTGCCCCTCTGTGCATTATTTCAGGCATGAATGGGCACCTGAGTAGAACCACTAATGGTTAATAAACTAGCAGGATAGCTTTCTTACATAAAAGAATCGAAAGTCCCTGTCCAGGTTTAAACCCACAAGGGTGAGGTGCAAGTGATTTAAAGTCAAAGATCTTAACCACTTGGCCAGAAATGAACAATTACAGTGGTTGGGAGACAAAAATTGCATGGGAACTCTTATCTAGATATATTTCAGTAAAATCTCTTTAGTTATTGGCCTTGGCTAGTCAATCCAATATGTGAAAGTTGAAGTAAATATTTTCAGTGGTTGCATTGCAAAACCCTAACCTAGTGTAACACCAATTGCAATTCAAAAATAAGTAAGGCACTGACAATATTCTTTAAAACAGTAAAAGAAAAGGATGTATTTTTTTTCAGAGTTTATTTATATACTAATTTTGAAATAATGAATTTTCAAACGCTTACAAAAATTTGGTAATAAAATTACAGCATTTCTGCAAATTTTGGAAGTGAAGTATTAGTATTATAACATACAATAATAAAACTGTGGACATACCTTGCAGCAGACGACGGTTTCATTATCTCATTATGGTAGGTTTTCTTTACTTCAGCTTTCATTGCATGAAACAGGTCATCTGCACAGGAGAAATTTTTAATCAGGTCAAAGGTCAGCAGTAGTACTTCCTGTTCAGAAGAATTCAAATGTTTGTAATTCAGCACCAAATTCATTGACAAAATTTCGAAAAAAACTGTTATACTATTTAATAGAAGTTATGGCTCAAACTAATAGAACATGCATGAAGGTCACCTACATGTAGATATATGCATTACGGCTTAATCAATTTAATTACATAATGGTCAAATTTGGTGACAAAAATATCAATTAGAACTGCCATGTTCTATCTAAGAAACCTTGCATGACACATTTGTCAGTAGGGTACTATAATGTTTTATGATGATAGTGAGCGGATATATCATGCTGACATAAAAGTTTTGCTCTAGATAAAAATAAAGTTTGAAAATTTACCAAGGGCAATAACTCCAAATTTATACAAAAGAGAGTTATGGTTTTTCATCACAATGAAATCTAAATGTACTTGACAAAATGTAGTTAATGAAACAAATCGTCAAAAAATCAAATCTAAGACAAATATATTCAAAAGTTAAGAAATATATAGATTTTCACAACCCAGGAGAATTATGTCTTAGCAAAATATGACAGAACTTACTTTTTTAGCATCAAAATTTTATTTTCCCCTTCCCAGTCCCTTTACTCATGGAGTAAGAGAAATTTCTGCATATTTCAACAAGTTACCTGGTACAGGATATTTTTGTGAACAGTAAGTACCTCAGGCTAGCTTAAATAACTTAATACATTTTCAATTTTTCACTCGTTAGAACAATTCATAAATTTCCGTAACAATGAACACAAATTGGATGAATTAGTGTTTTATGTACCTGTATCTTATGATTAAAGCCATCCACTTCTACCACCATACCTGTCTGAACTGGATCACACATACATCCAATCCTGAATACCATAAAATTATTCATAACACATTCATTTGTTCTTTCCAACAATTTCAACATTCAGTATGTTATTATAATAATGAAGTTAAGTATGATAAATCATATCAGGCCAAAAATAAGGGTAAATCAATCTAAACTGAGATCCAATGCAGTCTGACAATTTTGATTTTTTGTTGGTATTTTTGCCCAAGAGATTTTTAACAGATACCCATGATTTTTAACATGATCCGCATTTTCCCCTTTTGAACATTGAAGGCCCGAAAGTGTGTGTTATTATGCAATAAAATCACTGTTGACATTCTATATCTAGACATGTAACATAACCATTTGACATTTAAGACATAACCATTAAAACTGCCATGCGTGCTGAAAATAAGTATGGAAGTATGGAAACAAATCAATTACTTAAGCTTAGTATCAGTTTGTTGATGTCGTGTTAGAATTGAAATAAAATATCCCAATCAGTGATTTTATCAAGTGTTTGTCTGTTGGATATGCATCATATCACTTGGGCTATAATTCCTTGCATCCAAACTTTATACAATCTTAAATAATGCCTGGTCAAGTAAATATTATCTGTAAAGTCTTACAACACTGTTGATTGTTTAAAACAATATATAAACAGTCTACTATAATGCTTAGCTCATTAAATTTTTACATGTCATGGACTTAGACCCTTTAAGTTTGTTTTTTGAAATGGGTCAATTTAGCCCTACCTACTAAATTTAAGCAATGGATATGGCGAATTTTCAAACTGGAGCAATCTTAACACTGACAGACTTGAATATTATAATATAAAAATGAAGCTACCAAGTGCACAGAACCTTGTTATACTGTAGTGATGTGCAGGCTGGCCTGGCTCTATACCTATGGCAAAGTATAATAACTCGTGTCCAGCAGGTCAGGGTAAGAATACATTACTAAGCACTCCTTTTACAAAACAAAGTATGTACTGGTATCAGTATTTTTTCTTTCCTAATTTAAAAATTTTTTTTTAGTATTTCTTCATAATACTAACTAATATTATCTAACCCACTAATATATAGAAATGTTTTCCTCTTTTACATATATTTAAAGCCTCTAAAGATTGTTAATAGCCATCAGAATTAACAAAGCTCTAATTGATAATATATAGAATATCTAAGACCTGTTGCTAACTTACTTGTATCCAGCTACCACAGCAGGGTATGTTGGCTCAGAAATATTCTGATTCAGTATTGCAATAAATAAATCAAACAAAGCTGAGCTGAAATAAATAACAGCATATGCTCAATGACTATGAAAACTAATACAAATTCAGCAGTCTCTATTTATAACATCTTTAACTTGTTTTTTTTTATCATCCTCTTTTAAACAAAAGAATGATTCAGACATATATCATACTATAAGGCTTTGATTGAAAAGGTAACTGGCTAACAATTATGAAAAACTTAAAACAAGACTTTAAAACAAGGACCATAAGCCGCTTTTCATGGAATGGCACAGAATTGACACATTGAAGGTTCCATGATAACCCCTGTATGAACACATCTGCAGCTGTATCTAAATTCAAAATTTCACCATATTCATGTTTAAATGTTGACTTCTGCTTAACCCAGTGTTAGGGGCGTGGAAGGTAACTTGCACTTTTCAGTACCGTCCATGAACAGGCTCAATCAAATCCAATCCAATCCAATCATTATATTACATTTCATTATCTCAAACAATCATCGTAAAACACAAAGCTGCTCACAGTACTCCTATTAAAAGACTGTGTTGTGGTTAATTTTACTTCTGAAAATTTGACCTTGAATTATAAGGTCATTTAAAGGTCAAGGTTATTTTGCAAGTCAAATTCATGCTTTCATTCAGACGTATATATAACAGATTAAAAACAAAGACTGACAAATGAACAAAGACTAAAGAAGTCCAGAAACAGTTAGGCATGATATAATCTTTTTCTGAAACAACCAGGCCTGGAACTATTATTCCAAGTTGTGGCATAGAGAAATGTGTAATATAAAGAGAAACAATTCTAGTGACTCCCTATAAATGGAAGGATCTGGTGATTCTGTTTGGTTTTACGGTGTACCAACATATGTTACCAAAACAGGAAAGATGATTTTGGCAAAGCAACACCAAGGGCAAAACCTCCTCACCCTTTAGAGCCAAGAGATGCATAAACTCCAGTTATCAGAACCCATAAGATCACGCAGAAATAAAGAGTGACTGAAATTCTGATGCCTTAACTATTAAAGGCAACCCCTCACCCACAAGGGGTGAAGAAGCTGATATGTATAGCATGAATAAGTAAAACTAGCCTTACCTCTTCAGATTATCACAGACAACAGGGCTTTTCAAATGCATATAAATGTATCCTGCAGGAGATAATAAAAATAAAGATAACAATAAAACATTCTTTAAAAGTATGAAAATACTTGATAGGTAAGAAAGATGAAGAAGTAATTTTAACCAAACAATGACGGATGCTCTTGCAAATACCTGTCAACATCATCTTGAATAAATGACTGGAACTTTAAATTACGTGAAATTTTTCGCCAATATATCTTATAGGAAAAAGAACAAAACAAAAAGGGCTATAGCTCTGTTAAAAATGATAAATGCACACAATTTGGGCCATACACACTTGAACACTTAATTAGAACAGTGATCTTAAATTTGGTTTATTAAAAGCACTCAATTCTACAGTGGTTGATCATACTGTTGCTCAGGCTTATTGCCTTTGTAATTATATTAAAATATCTCTGAACTTCAATTCTGTACAACTGCATGACAATGCCTATTACACTCTCAAAGTAAGTATCTCCTATTTATAAATGATTTATATGTAAGCTGCATTACCTTACCTTTTGGTACATTAAACTTTGTGTCTTTCTTAAAGAACAATTTATGTTGACTAGATGATGACACCATCATGGGCACTGGCTTTAAATCTTCTGCTGGGAGGTCTTTCAATGTAAAATCTGTTGCTAAAAATAAAATCAGCAAATTGTAATATCATGAACTTAACATCTTAATGCAGCAAAATGAAAATGGTCATAGGGACAATACCCCAGCTAGCCAGTTCTTATTTCTATACTTTAGAATGAATTAAAATAAGAATTTCTTGATGAAAATTGTTCCTGGTTAAAGGCACACCATTACAAAAAATCTATAAAAATTCTACACATATAATTTAAAACTGACTAGTAAATAATCATGTCCCAATTTATCATAATTATATAATTATATGCTATATGACCAGCCTGTATCAATAACATACAGAAAAAAAATCAGTAGACTGAAATAAAGAACAGGAAACACAAGTTTATGAAAAAATTTAGTATAAGGTAACTCTATAAGTGACATTATGCTCATATTTTTATCGTCAAGTTGAGCTGAATTGACTAGACATTTCAAAAGATTGACTGCTATCGTAATGACTGACAAAAACTCGATATTGGAAAAATGTTTATGATAAAATATAAATCTGTCTAAAATATATACTCTTTTTATAATTTGAACATTACAGGTAAATACTGACCAATACTAACATAAATTTCCTAACCAAAAATGAGTTATTTATCATTCATGAGATGTAAATTATAAAATTGAAAACAATTGTGGCAAAATGTAAACTTTTACCATGACTTTTACCTGTTCACTCACTTTATACCTTTGGATATGTAAAATGTCACTTAAATGAATTAGTGCAGTAATAAATTTCGCAATAAATATTCTGAACATCATACCAATAAAATGGTTCTCCTTTGGTAAAAACAGCTCACAATTCTGCTCAAAATCTTCAATAGAAAGAAAAATAAGATTGGACAAACTACACTAATGTTCATGTAGACTCTTAACAGATTTGAATCAAAGCACAGAAGGCGCTGAATTTGTTTTGGTCTCAAAATGTCAGAAAGGTGAAGGCTGTGAGATTATAAACCAATTTGTTTTTGTATAGTACCACCAGTGCTTTCCAGTGTTTTAACTGTAGAAAATTGGCTATAAGACTAATTGCAACACTAATAGTCAATTCAATGTTGATTTGACTTAAAAAAAAAAATTAAACAAGAGGGCAATGATGGCCCTGAGGTCGCTCACCTGTATAGGGCCAATTTTTACCCAAGGGCTTTTATTTGTTTATTTGAACAGACTTGGTAGACACCCATAAGAAGATGTTTCATGCTAAACATCTAAGTTCTAGCTCATTGGGTTTTTTAAAAGAAGATTTTTTAAGTTTTTACTATACACATATAGTTAAAAACAATGACACCCCTGGGGCAGGGCCAGTTTTGACCCCGGGGCTTTTATTTGAACAAACTTTGTAGAAATTTACTAAAAGATGTTTCATGCTTAATATCTAAACTCTAGCTATATGGGTTTTTTCAAAGAAGATTTTTAAGTTTTTGCTATACACAAAAAAGGAAAATCAATGACCCCCGGGGCAGGGCCAATTTTGACCCCGGGGCTTTTATTTGAACAAACTTTGTAGACACTGATTAGAAGATGTTTTATGCTTAATATCTAAACTCTAGCTATATGGGTTTTTTCAAAGAAGATTTTTAAGTTTTTGCCATACACATATAAGGAAAATCAATGACCCCCGGGGCGGGGCCAATTTTGACCCCAGGGCTTTTATTTGAACAAATTTGGTAGACACCCATTAGAACATGTTTCATGCTAAATATCTTAGCTCTAGCTCTTTGGATTCTTTAAAAGAAGATTTTTTTTAAGTTTTTACTATATGCATAAAGGGAAAATCAATGACCCCTTGGGGTGGGGCCAATTTTGACCCCAGGGCTTTTATTTGAACAAACTTGGTAGACACTCACTAGAAAATGTTTAATGCCTAATATCTTAGCTCTAGCTCTTTGGGTTCTTTAAAAGAAGATTTTTAAGTTTTTACTATATGCATAAAGGGAAAATCAATGACCCCCTGGGGCGGGGCCAATTTTGACCCCAGGGCTTTTATTTGAACAAACTTGGTAGACACTCACTAGAAGATGTTTCATGCCAAATATCTAAGCTCTAGCTCTTAGGGTTGTTTAAAAGAAGATATTTAAAGATTTTTCTTTCGGTTGCCATGGCAACCAGAGTTCTGCATGGAATTAAATTCTTTGAACAATTTTTAAAGGTGACCACCAAAGGAACATTCCTGTGAAGTTTGGATAAAATTGGCTCAGTGGTTTATGAGAAGATGTCATTTAAAGCAAAAGTTTACGGATGGACGGACGACGGACGGACAGACGACACACGGACGACGGACGAAAAGCGATAACAAAAGCTCACCGTCACTTTGTGACAGGTGAGCTAAAAAATGAGTTGCCTTAACTGGGATTTGAACTCGAGACCTCTGGTTTCATAAGCGAGCGGGCAAACCCCTCGGCCACGGTGAGGTTAGATGTAAAAGGCCGAAGAAAACCATATTATTCTAAATTAGGTTTTGTAACTTATCATTTCGATGCTAAACACAGATGTAAATAATCATGGAGCTTACAGTAAGCATGTATATCTATAAAGAATGTAACAATATTAGAAATCTTCGACCATTCGGGAACTACTTTGCTTGAAAATTAATGCGCTTGTCATTTGACAATCTTTACGCATTGATCTCCCCTGAATTTTTCGGCGTTAGTGTACATATAAAGGGAAGTAACCGCTTCAAAAAAGTGGACTACCTTAGGCATTTGCAATTAACAGCATTAGACTCCGAAATTTCGCTACCATTATTTGTTTGGTCTGACAACCCAAACAAATAAAAACTCGGTAAAGAGTGAAAATTGTCGACTCAGTAAACCTGATTTACTCGAGTTTCTGTTCTTTTTGTTATAAATAAATCAACACAACAATGATCTAAATGATGAAGGTCATTCATAAACTGCTTGTTTAATAAAGTGGCAGTCTCCCAGTGCTGTTTATTTTTAACATGAGCTGGTTACTTGGTAGGAAAAGTATGTTTCGGAGATTATCTTACATATGTATTGGGGTCAGAGAACATAAACACTTTGCTGCTGAAATCTTATTAATTTATCAGCCGTGATGAAACTGCCAGTTTTTATGCTACATGTATTTCAAAGAATCTTATTTTTTTGAAATTTTAGACCACAAATGAGTACAAAACACTTTCTTGATAACTAACAATTACCTATTCCTCCACAAGTGACTAGTAATCCCATATGATTTCTGAATCAGTGATGAGAGAAAAATGACTATTTTACTCAGTTTAAATTTTCTTTATTCTGAATAAAATATTCACAAAGCTCAACTCTTCTTTAATATGTAAAAAGTCTTATTTTCCTTTTTATACTCAGAATGCTTCAATACAAGGAATGAACAAGAACTTAAAAAGTTATGATCACGGTACAAGTTTGTGGACGGTGGTAACAGTAATACTGCCAGGACTGTAACAATACCTTTTACAAAAAAAAAGTCAGGCTAAAATTGAATACAATGTACTACAATCAGTAGTATCCATAAATCATTATACAGAAATCCGTCTAAAAATAATTCTTACCAGTCCAAGATTGTAGTTGTTCTTTAGGAATGTCTTCAACAGAATAATGAGTGCCAAACCAATGTTCTTTCAAGGGGCAATCACTCTCTGTGAAGTTTGTAGAGGTTAACATAACATTACAGTTGTCTGCCCTTAGATGTTCCATACAATTGTTTATAACCTGAAATAACATAAAATAAAAGTTTAATACTACATATGTCACAGCAACACAAATCTATTTTAAACACTATTATAGCTGAACAAAGTGGTAACCATGGGTAAATCACTAAAATTTACTAAAGTGAAGAAAGACTACCTTCAAAACAGATATTTTCTCAAGGCCTAAAATTTGTAAAATCAATATGTCAGTTTAATTGGCGAGGTTAAATATTTCTCAAACATCTACTTTCAGTTCAGCAAACTTTAATAGTAGATACTAAGCTAACATTTTTTCCACAAAAATCTTTAATTAGTGAAAACAGCAAAATTTAACCTCTCGCACATATTTTCTGGCTTTACAGTAACTGATCTTTTGTTAATCTGATATAAAAAATTTAGATCAATAAATATTGTATAACTGACACTTAAAATTATAATATGTTTCTCATTCTTGGTATAAAACTGGCAATAAATGACCACAAATATCATAAAACTGACAAACATCTGACAATATTTGCCAGAAACTGACAAACCTTTTCATCAAACTTGTACAAGAATTTATGTCCTGTAAGATAATCTTCTGAAGGGTACAACTGCATATTGTCAGAAACCTTTTCTACATATTCAGCTGGATCTCCCTGAAATTACAATCAGAATTACTAGATAATTTCAATTCTTTTTATCATGGACACTAGGATAAACAATGGAGAATATAATGATTCTTATAATACTTTGGAAAAAAAATCATTTTAATAAAATGTACTATACCTTCTCTTTCCACCTAAACTTTGTTTCTTCAATAACTTTTAGTTCATTATAGAAACTCTCCTGCGGTCCTTCTCGTTGCATCAGGTCCAGGTATTGAAATATAACTTTAACAACCTGCTTACAGAAAATAGAAAATGCATATTGTCAGTTCTAGTTGTACTATTGGAATACATCACAGAATATATGCAACATGAAAATGAATAACATTTCACCATTAGGAAATTTTAAAATGGGCAGATCAAAATAAGTACATGAAAATTGCAGACTTATATTAAGATAGAATCTATTCATAAGAGATAAAAGTGCAACATTTATCCTGCTACTGTCTATATTATCAGCTGGTTAAAGCCTTGCCAAATAAAGTTATAGATCTATCTCCAGTCATTATGTCACATGGTTAGCCTATGATGACTTCACATGGTTAGCAACAATTAAAAAACACTACATATAGCCATTGTTTTATCAGTGAAATGAAAACATTATAACAATCCAAAAACATGGTTAAACTAGATAAAAGCAGAATTAATTGAATACAAGGTTGTTGTCAGGATGGAAAAAATTTATCCAGTTAGCTGAGAAAGCAAATCTTGGCTCACTTAAACTCGCCAAGATACACTTTCTCCCTCACCAGATAAACCTTCTCCTTTTCAGCATCAACCATGTATTCTCTATTTCTCATAACCCTAACACTGGCTTCGGCATTATTCTATCTTAATCACTGGATAACTGATAACACTGATTTCAAAAGGACTATAGAAAACATTACAACACTGAGATTAAGTACACTACAGGACAAACTTTTGACAGCTGCCTCTGAGCACTAGACACCTGCTGTTTCGATAATAAAATTCTGAAAAAGGGAGTTGGCTCAAAGGCACTGACAACAAAATACAAATGACAAATTAGACGAAACGTAATTTACTTTATACTTAAGATCAACATAAACAGTAAACTATGCTCATGCCAGATTGGTGCCTGCTTAACCAAGATATAAAATTTAAATATTCTGTTCTGATAATAAAGTTCTGAAAAAGGAAGAGATCACTCATAAGCAGGGACAACAAAATACAAATGACAAATTAGACAAAAGGTGATTTACTTTTTTCTTCAAATCAACATAAACAGTAAACTATACTCATGCCAGATTGGTGTCTGCTAAACCAAGATATCAAATTTTCTTAGCTAAATCAGTAAAGGTGTCAACCATCAAGGACACATAATTTGAAAAGTTAAGAAAAAAATTACCACTCACCTCACTCCAATGTTTAAGACCCTCGTCAGTTAGGGTGATACAGATGTCCAGTCCGGTCCAAATCTGGTTCATATCATATCCTTCTCCGGTATTCCCTCCCAGCAACTCCACTGCCCACATTCTAAAAAGTAGCACTCCCAGTGAAAAGTGTCTCACAATTTTTTATTTACCTGTTCTCTTATAATACAGTAGAACTTCTATGTGCTGAACTTGAAATCATCTATTTTCTTTATGTGTCAAATTACAATGAAATTATTCTTTAATTCCCCTAATTCTTTATAAAAACCTATACATGTATATGAGTCAATATTTATGTATTAACTTTTTCAATGTGTCATGTTTTTTACACGGTCCATTTTCTACACCTTTTGTAAATTTTGCAATAAAATTGAGACAAATACATTAGTCAAAGTCCCGAGGTTTCACAGTTTTTACATAAGTCCCTTCAACTTACTTATGTTCTTCTGTAGTTGTTTTCTTTATAAATATTTATAAAAGTTTTTCTTTCTTATAAAGGTGAATTACAGTCAGCCCAATGTATTTGTAAAAATTATGCTTATCATTCAGTCAGCCCAATGTATTTGTAAAAATTATGCTTATCTTTTTATTTGGAAATATCTTACACTTAAAGTCATTAAATACATTATTTTATAACACATGATCAATAATATGTTCTACATGTATACAAAATTCAGAGCTGTCATGCTATAGCATTTTTTGACAGTTCTTCAAATTACTTCCCCCTCACTGCTGTGGATTTGAATCCAGACAGGGACTTTGGATTCTTTCATGTGAGGAGGATATCCAGCTAGCTTACAAGCATCAGTATTTTTATACTCAGGTGCCTGTTCATGTCTGAAAAAATGCACAGAATGGCATCGAGGTATTCCTCCACCAGTAAAGATGGAAAGTCACCATGTGACTCATACTGTGTTGGGGCGTAAAACCAAACCCTAAAAAATATTTCTCTATTCAAATTACATAGATAAATTTTTACCTTTTTTTAAGATAAGAATAGATACTTCCTTCGCCTTCATAGTTCAGCAGATTTGAAATATACTCTATAGGCTTTGTCCTGTAAAAAAATAAATAATAAAATCCTGAAACAACAGGGATGTCCGTTACCATAAACTTTAAACTATCCAGTTTTTTTAGTTTTTTTGTTGTTGTTTTTTTATGTTTTTGTTTCGTTTTTATTACAACAATTTATCCCTTTGAAATTGGGGAATTTACTTGCACAAACCATGAGATAATTTGAAGAAAAAATAAAAAATCTAACACTCATTTGAAATTGTTTATAAACGATACTTAACATAGACATGTCTAAATGGTATATTTAACCATAAAAATAGCCACTAACAATGTTTGCCTGATTGTTAAGCTGGGTAGATAGTGAAATATAATTTTTGGGAGTTTTCAAGAATTTTCTCAATTTTCTATATTCAGTCCTTATTTTAAGTGAAGAAAGCAGTGGTTTAAGGAAACTTTGGAACATTAAGCATGCTTTAAAGTACCTTAACACAGCTATAATTTAAATACAATTATCTGTGAGAGCTCTCATGGATGTCTCTGTAACACATTTCTAAAATGTTGCCATACTCTCATGAGTACGAAAATATTTGTTTAGTCCCAGCAGCCCTGACCATCAAACACATTCAACCTCAAACACCACCCAGGAGTACTTACTCAAGATAGCTACACATACAATATCTAGATAGTATAATCATCAAGGTGAAGCTAGGTGGTGAGGCATTAGTTATTGATGCTACATGTTACATAATCTAGTGACTGGTGGTCATTATCAATGCTATACAATTTATTGTGGCTATATTTATTACAGATGTCGAACAGACCTAGTTATCTTAGCAGACTAAATAGTTCTGACGGTGAAACCATTCAGGCAATGAGCAGAAATTATACATCATTGCTTACTTGCACGTGTAGGTTCCAACGCATTCAATTCAATTAAGCTGTATACAATATTCTATATACAATCAAACATTAAAATTAATTTGTATATAACTCAGCTTGGCATCAGAAATTAATGAGTAATTATACAGACATAGTTATTCCTTGGACATCAAAGGTTCATTCCTTAGCTTATCTATGTAAACAGAGTGGTAAAGTGTAATACAACATATTAACTAACCTCAATTGTAAAGTATATTCATTGCTATAGCAGCCTAAGTGCTAAAGATTAAGTAAATTAAAACATGGTTCACAGTTATGACGACGAAGGTAAAGTATTAAAATGAATTTTATACTATCAATGATTAATTGTCATCGTTTCATGTATCCTTTATCATGATCATTACACAATAAATGTCAATATATGCAAATAGCTCTCAAAAATAGTGATAAATACTAAAATCAGTAGTTCATTACATTTATCATGTAAATTATTACTTGAATGGTCAATATTTCTACTTTTCTTAAAGTCTGTGTTCAGTTTTATTAAGGAAAATTTTCTGGAAAGATTTTTGTTCATCTGGAGGCATGCAGAATCAAGGGTTACAATGGACTGTAAACCTTGAATAATATAAACTTTCAGCATGAATACTACCTTTAAATAATTTTCTAAAACCATCAGTATCAAATGGGTCCTTGAACTTGGTAAAAGAAACTGGGGCCTCCTTACTGGAAAAAAGAAAGAAATATAGTATCATTTATTGTTTTATGCATGTCATTGAATAACAAAGTTTAAAACTTAGCCCAGTAATCTCATAAAATATCTTATCTGTGCCAAGTTACATCTCAAAATAAAGGCCCTAGGAAAAAATCTTGTTAAAGGCCACCTTTGTATATATTTAAGAATGAGATCACCTTTTTATAACATAATATAAACAATGCGCTCAAGAGACATAAGTAAGTAAGTAAAGTTGTTAAGTTAAGTTAAGTTGTTAAGTTAAGTTGTTAAGTGTGAAGAGTTAAGTTAAGTAAAGTAAAGTAAAGTAAAGTAAAGTAAGTAAGTAAGTAAGTAAGAGGCTACACATTTAGGTTCCCAATTTTCCATGTGCGCCTCTAAATAACATTTTAATACAATATATCCTTCTACATAAAGGCATGGTTTTAACATTAATAACATAATTTGCAAAGAAATTATTACAAAGGAATATGTTCATTAACTTCGCAAAAAAAGATGAAAAAGTCAGAATTCTTGCATTTAAAACTATCAATTCCTTCATACACATCACAACATTATTACCAATAAATTTAACAAGGAATACTTTTAAGTGCTGTACAACTTCGGTAGACATACCCTCTGTAGAGCAATCACCTCTTTACAACAACCATATCAATTCTTCCCAAAGTAAGACTACACAATAAATTTAACCCCTCTAGAGCAACACCCCCTCAGCAACAACAACTAGAACTATCACTAAATGTGATTAATACCCCCACAAGACTGCTTCGGAAATGAGGATGTTACTAGTAACAGAATATCTTGTAAAAGAATTGAAATATAGAGTTATGGTTGTGGGCAATTAAAGATAGTTGTGGTTCTTGTATATTGCATTTCCTTTCAATGTGGTTGGCCATTGATGAAGTTTTATTGAATTACTCTGTAATAAGTCCAGAAAGACAAAGAAAAGGATCAAAGGGCAATAACTCTATAAATACTGAATATGGAGTTATAGTTCTTGTGCACTGCACTTCCTCTTTTTGTGCTTGACCATTGTATGAAGTTGTTTTGAATTTCAACCAGTATGTTTTAAGTTATGCTCCAGACAAGGAAAAGTATCAAAGGGCAGTAACTCTGTATTTTGTCAAAATGGAGTTATGGCTCTTATGCACTGCACTTCCTTTTAATGTCCTTGACAACTGTATGAAGTTGTATTGAATTCCAAACAGTAGTTTTCAAGTTATGCTCTGGACAAGGAAAAGTAACAAAGGGCAATAACTCTGTTATTTGTCAAGATGGAGTTATGGTTCTTGTGCACTGCACTTTCTCTCAATGTGCTTGACCATTGTATGAAGTTATAATGAATTCCAACAATTAGTCTTCAAGTTATACTCCGGACAAAAGAAAGCAATGGAAAAGTAACAAAGGGCAATAACTCTGTAATTACTTTAGATAGAGTTATGGTTCTTATGCACTGCACTTCCCCTTACTGTGTTTGACAATTGTATGAAGTTGATTTGAATTCCAACCAGTAATTTTTAAGTTATGCTCCAGACACGGAAGACAAACAAAAGGGCAATAACTCTGTAATTAGTCAAGATAGAGATATGGGTCTTGTGCAGTGCACTTTTTCTCAATGTGCTTAATCATTGTATGAAAATGTATTGAATTCCAATCATTAGTCTTCAAGTTATACTCCGGTTAAAAAAAGCAATGGAAAAGTAACAAAGGGCAATAACTCTGTAATTACTTTAGATAGAGTTATGGTTCTTGTGCACTGCACTTCCCCTTATTGTGTTTGACAATTGTATGAAGTTGTTTAGAATTCCAACCAGTAGTTTTCAAGTTATGCCCCGGACAAGGAAAAGTAACAAAGGGCAATAACTCTGTAATTAGTCAAGATAGAGTTATGGTTCTTGTGCACTGCACTTCCTCTCAATGTGCCTGACCATTGTATGTAGTTATATTGAATTCCAACTATTAGTCTTAAAGTTATGGTCCGGACAAGGAAAATGCAACGGACGTCTGGACCGACCGACCGACCGCCCGACCGACCAACAGACCACCGGGTGACTCCTATATACCCCCCCAAACTTTGGGGGTATAAAAACCTTTGTCTCCCACAGGGTGTTCCTCTGTAGAGGTTGTAATGTACTTACTTGTTATGTATACCACTAAAACTCTCTCTGACCCAGGCTTCAAGTGTGTCAAGACTGTCTGAAAAAAAGATATGGAATTTAAGTTAATTCAATTCATTTGTTTTAATACATAAATGTTCATTACTTGTTTGCCTATAAATTTAAGTCACAGTGCTAGATTGCACTACCGTATTAGAAATTTCAGGACATTGCACAGGAACTATTCTATTTCTCCACAAGTAACTACCAACTTCTCCTCTTACATTAATAAAGTCTGCAGAGAAGAATGAATTGCATATTAAAATTCTAAATTGACTTTCAATTTCGACAAAACAATTCATTCATCTTTTGAGGAACATTACAACACATTCACTGATTAAATTGCGTGCATTGCAAACAATGATTAGACTGCTGATCTAGGTCTCTCTTGGTCGCATGGTGAAAATAAGCTGCCGGAAGCAGGCCAAATATCTGACGATGGTAAAGCTTGATTAAAGTGTCTAAACAGATACAAGACCTACGTTTTGAATGTACAGCAAGAGTCATATACTGAGCTGTGTAATATTTGTTGAAGAAGTCTCTAAGCTGCCCGTATACATCAATGCCTTTCTCAGCTGGCGTAGTCTTCAAACTTTTCAAGTTTCCTGTACATAAAGATAACAAATTATGTTGCTTTAAAAGACTATAAAAACAAGATGAGTGGTGGCCTGGGTGGTGGATAATGCATCAGACTAGTAATCTTAGGATTGGTGGCTGCATGGGTCCAAACACAATCAGGGACAAGCCTTTATTCTTTGAGCAAGAAACTTAACATTCATTACTTAGTATTGGTTGGTTCCAGGAATGGATTCGAAAGTGTTTCAATAAGCTTATAGCTTCCAACACAAACTAAAATAAATTACATATAAAAGCCTGTTACATGCTGACAGAGTAATATTTTAAAACTGGTCAGTTCTGTTGAGTTTGGCATCTTTAGTGAGAACAAATATAGTATCAAGCTTACAACAACAAAGTTGGTTGTAAAACCATTACAATACCATTTATTACATTCATTTTTTTGCATTTAATTCTATATCTAAAAAAGTTTTGTTTTTTTTTTAAAAAAAGACCTAATTGTTGAAATCATGCTTCTTTTTTATTAGAACTGGATTGTTTGTAAAATTTGTATTAGAGCTGGGCTGTTTATAAAATCTCATTAAAGCAGCATGCCTCCAGATGATTCAAAATATTTTAAGAAAATGAAACTCGAGAAATATTTTAAGAAATGTAAAAAAGATTCAAGAGTCAAGTAATAATCTACATGTTATTTACAATCAATAAATGATTTTAATTTATTTATCACCATATTTCTACTGCGTTACAAATGCAGAAAGTTTTTTTCCACAATTTTGACCTTCTTTTTGGTTATTTACGTGGTTTGTAAGCAACGTTTGCAATGTGTAAATTACTTTCTTTGTTCACTTCAAACTATTTTACTATTAAATACATTTTCAAAATTTCCATGAAAATCAGCATGAATCTGGAGGCATGCTGCTTTAAACCTGGACTAATTGTTAACTTGAAACAAAGTTTTAAAAATTGAAAATGGCTTTTAGAATTTTGCGAGTGAACAATTACTCCCAAGTTTTTAGTTAATATCAATCATACTTACTGGACTTTTTGAAAAAGACAATTTTACACATTATATTCTTTAACTGACTATATCTTTAAAACTGAAATTATACACAACAGCAATTTATACCTAAATACTTGGTGTTCAGTTCTTATAATATATTTCAGTTTTAGAAACAGACAATGAGACATACAAATATTTCCTATATAACATAAAAATCATATATAGTATATTTACCTACCTAGCAGAAACTTGGACATAGGGTTTCCATGTTTAGCTGTAGCTATCAAGATGTGGTGAAGTCTGTCACTATCACTAGAAACTGTTTCTTGAAATTCTGCGAAATAATACATCAAGAAGTATAACCCAATATGATTTTCAAGACAGTTGATTGCAGCAAACTACAAAGGGACATAATTCTATCAAAATCCATTACAGAGTCATGTACCCTTGCCTAAAACTTAAGGTGATGATTATTATAAAGTAAATTCCAAGCTTCTAAGCAATACCTTTATGAATTTAGGCAAACTAGATATGCATTAATAGGACAAAAATGCACATTCCATTGTTTGGTCAGTCTACGGATAGTTTTTGCAGGCAAATTCAGGCTGCTGTATAGGGGGGAAATTTCGGTTTTGAGGGGGAAAAAAACATACTATTTTGAGGGGGGAATGGGGCCAAATTTTAATTTCACCAAATATTTTATCTATATAAAACACTGTAAATAGTTTTCACTCCTGATCACTGCAGTTGGACACATTGAATTTACCAGAGCACAATTCAGCCACCACACCAGGACAGATGGACAATGACAATTTTTTTATACCCCAACCCCTTGGTGGGTGCATCAAAATGGTAGTGAAACAAAAACACTTATCAAGATGATTATGATGCTGATGAGACTTTTCATGGTTAATATAAAGATATACAGCATTTTTTAACTTAAGTGTTATATCAACACAAGAGGAAGGATAGACCCATCAAGTCAGGCTAAAAATAGAATCTCACCGCTGTCGACAGCTTCTATCTCTCTATCAACACTATCTTGCAGCAATAATGGTCCAACAAAGAAGTGAGCAAACTTGTCCAAAGATTTACGAAAGGCGTCCTGCTCTACTTCAAAATAGAAGCATGTCTGTAATATAATAGGGTAAATCTGAACAAAAATATTTATCACTTAAGTTTCTAAAACAGAAATTATTCTGGCGTATCAAACAGGATTATCAACTGTTTACACCAGTGCTAGAAAAAAACCTGTCTTTGATAGTCTTTTTTCGGAGGGATAATGAAAGGTAGAAAATCTAACACCATAAACAGCAGTTTTCAGATAAGAGTATGTAACAAGAGCCCGGTTTGAGCCGGGTGATGCTCCCCAAATAGGTTTTGGACACAGAAAAGTACACCTCTTGTAGTTTCAGAGTTATGTCCCTGGAAAAAGTGCAATAATTCCAAAATTAGGCATGCAGAGTTACTGTTCTTTGCACTGCACTTCTAATCAATGTGATCTATCAACCTACAAAGTTTCTTGTTGATATCTCTTATGGTTTTGGAGTTATGTCCTGGACAAGATTTTTCTTAAAGGGGAGATAATTCAAAAATGAGGCTTAACAGAGTTATGGTTCCTCATTACAAATTACAATCGAATACTAAAAGGATTGTGTAGAAAGCTAAAAGCTTTTATAGAAACTCCCTTCTTGGAATCATATTCTTTATTCCTACCAAGGCAATCAGTTATACTGGACAACCTGTGTTACCAGTGTAGAGCTATACTGTTGGCTGTTTAATTTTATCAATATGTGTATGATACAAGTCCCCCTTATATAAATGGATTGTTCCAAATCAAAGCAGGACAAGTTCATTATATCAAATCAACAGGGTTAGAGGTGAAACAAACATATTTTTCACAGTAAACTTTAATCTTTACACTACAGTGAATGCTTCAGCAAATGTTTACCAAAATTTTCTAAAATATATATTTTTTCATTTCCAGTAAACTAAACAAGCATTTACCCTTTCATGATCAGTCCAAGCATTTGTATAACCACCATGTTTTGAGAGATAATCATCAAGGGCATTCTCCTCTGGGTACTTTTCACTTCCCATAAATACCACTGAAATATTGTCATATACTAATCATTTATTGAACTTTCTAAATAAAGATTAAGCAGAGATGATTGGTCATAGGTGCTCATTGAAATTCAATTATATCAACATCCAATAATTTTATGTTTGAAAAGGTAATATTAATAATTTTGTTTTCTATAGTTTATACAGAATTTACCTTAGTTTAATTGTGTTTATAAGCTTAAAGACACTCTCTTGAATCACTTCAAGGAACCAACCAGTACTGAGCAATAAAACTAAAGTTTATTGCTCAAGGATACAATGGCTTGATCATAATGGGGTTTGAACCCACACAGATTGAGATCCTTAGATTACTAGTCTGATGTGTTAACCAGAGATAACTTTTGTACTTACTGTGCTCAAGAAAGTGAGCAAATCCAGGGATATTGTCTGGGTCAGAGAAACTCCCCACACCAATGCACAGAGCAGCTGCCGACTAAATTTATAAAAAAAGTAATATGTACTGATTTTTAGAATGTGTTATGTCCATTCTCAATTGATAGTAAATAAAGGCAGCACAACAATTTTTCTACAAAAAAAACATAGTCCTGAAGGTTAAAAAATTTTCTGCCTTTAATATATTGAAGGATACTGAAGACACGTTGAGCTCATGAACTAGAGAATTTCTTCAAAAGGTCAATCAATGAATTTAAATTAGGACTCTGATAGTAAGTTTTCTCATGTTAACTCTGAAGCTTAACCATCAAAAGTGATTAGTCTTTGCAACCAGTGTAGAGCCTTACCAGCCAGCATATCCATGCCTTCTGGCCAGGCTCTATCCTGTTGGTTATTTAAATCCCCCTCGAAGTTAATATTAGACAGATCCAGAAATGGAAGGTGGAAAAGTTCATTTAACAAATTTGGGATGTAAAGGAATAAAGGAAAGAACTTGTCTAAGGGCTAATTTTTTTTAGCTCTGGACCCTACAAGGGACCAAAAGCAGGTTGCTTTATAACCAACTATATATTTTGATGCTGGACATTCCATCACATTCTTACAAATTTGGCCATTTAGTAAGAACTGAACGTTGTATTAAAATCACTCACAACCATCTTTTGCTTCTGTTGCTTTTTGGCAGTAAGTACAGTAACTGTTATGTTGATTTAGAATTTTGTATGGTAGTAATATAATACTTTGTTCACACTTTGCAACTATTATGGCAAATAATTTCACATTCAAATGATGTGCATCTAACATGCTCTAAAACTATTGTTTAAACATTCTAAAACTCATGTTTGCAGTTTCAATAGGACAAATTTATTCTATTCTTTTCCAACGTACAATGTGCCTTTTATATTAAAATATAATTCAATTCATTTTTCTAAGGATGTTAATTATTAAATAAAACCTTTTTTTCTTGGCCAAGATCATTTTCTGAATCAGACATGTCATCCACTTCCATATCACTCCCCTCATCTTCTATAAAAAAAACAACACTCACTTGATAAAAACTAGAACTCCGCGAGTCGGATGTGTCGCCTTGTGAACAATATAGTTTAGGACAAATGGCCAGGACAAAAATGAAATTTGAAAATCAACAAAGGGCAATAACTCAAAAAATAAGAAATGCAGAGCAGCAGTTTCTGTGCACTGCACTTCTTATCAATAAGATAATTAGTTTCAAGTCTAAAGCTTTTATAATTTATGAGAAATGGCCTGGACAAAAATAAAGTATGAAAATTTACAAAGGGCAATAATCAAAAAATAAAAAATGCAGAGTACCAGTTCTTGGGCATTGCACTTCTTTTTAATGAGATCTATCATCCTATGAAGTTTCATGTCCATAGCTTTTATACTTTAGGAGAAATGGCCTGGACAAAAATAAAGTATGAAAATTAACAAAGGGCAATAACTCAAAAATTAGGAAGTGCAGAGTACCGATTCTTGTGCACTGCACTTCTTCTTAATGAGATCTATCATCCTATGAAGTTTCAAGTCCATAGCTTTTTTAGTTGAAGAGAAATGGCCCGGACAAAATTAAAGTATGAAAATTAAAAAAGGGCAATAACTCAAAAATTAAGGACTGCAGAGTACCGGTCCTTGTGCACTGCACTTCGGGTTATTGAAAGAAGCATGCATACCAAGTTTGAAGTCAACCAGACTTATAGTGACTGAGTTATGCTCCGGACAAGCTTTAGGGGACGCCGACAACGACACAGACGCCGCCGACACCGCCGACAAAAGTAACCCCTATATGTCGCCTTTTGAAGGCGACACAAAAATGATCACAAAAACAAACATTCAGTACAACCTCTGCAGGTTGTTACTGAGAGGTGTTACTGTAGAGAAGTTGAAACTATTGTGAAATCTTACGTTGGGAAGAAATCTAACTGTTGTTGTAAAAAGGTTAATCCTCTGCATAGGGTCATTCTTTAGAGGTTCCACTGTATTCTCTTTGTCAACACATGGACTATATATAACTTATATATTTAACACTCACATTTTCTTATACATACGTTTGTGTGTAGTGATGAAATGAAAATTCTTTAACAATGAGAGATAAATTAAGTGAATGACATATATATAAATTTATATGAAACATATTTACCAAAATCTTTAATGAAACAAGTTGTTGCAAGTCAAATTGATCCCTATGACTCTGTTGTAAAGAACTTAAACCAGTACTGGTGCCACAAATCCCTGGGTTGAGAAAAAGACGCTTTAACCACACCCCTAATTAGTACTGACTAAGGGAGATGTTAAAAAATAAAAAAAAATATGCAACTAAATACTTAAACTGGTTTTAGTACTTCTAAATTTGATTTTACTTTAATAATAGAAATTTCCATGTAGTTACCAGAATTATCTGACCCTGCTGACTCATCGTCTGATTCTGATTGGTTCCCATCGTCAACACTAGACTGGTCCTCACCATCAAGGTCAGAAATCAATAATGCTCGTAAACCATTCTCCAGGAATAACAATCTGCATAAAACATAAAATCAAAACTTTATTAATATTCAAAATTTTCACGAAAATTAGTATGAATCTAGAGGTATGCTGCTTTAAAAATCCTGTATATTGTAATTAAGGTTGTTACCACACTTAAGTGAAATTTCATATATATGTATATTATTATGTTCAAACATCAAAGAATGTGTAAAGTATGTGCTGCAAATATTTGTCTACATTATATGTAATTACTAAAATATATGCATTCATTTTTTATTGAAAAGTTTGACTTAGACTTAGACTTTATGGGAAAAAATTCTAATTACCTCCCTTTATTAACATGAAATGTAAATTCTGTCATATTATATACAAATAATGCTTTTTGGAACTTACAATATTGATAAATCTTCATTTGAGCATTGTATTTATGATATAAAAACCATAAAAAATTGAGTTACAGGATCATTAAGATAAACATCAAGATATTCTTATTATAACTCTATTGTTAAAAATGCTTTGAAGTGTAAAAAATAAGTTACACCAACCTGTACTCCCTCTTGTCATTCAGAGATTTCACAATGTCTGTGGTACATGGACTTGCCATTTCTCTGGAGTAGAACAGTCTTTGATATTTGGATATTCTTATGCCTTCTACTTTTTTGGAAGTTATTCCCTTACTAATGACCTGTGCTATAACTCTAGTTCTGCGTAACAAATGCCCGATAATCATACTCCAAGATACTTCATCTTTGTTGTCTAGCCTTTAAAAATATACATAAAGAAAAAATATTAGTATAAAATTTTTCTAAAGAATAATATCCTCATAATATATTGCTTGCATAATCAAATCAATATACTTAAGAAATAATATATCCAGAACTGTGATTTTATTGCTCAATAACATCACTGTTTGGAGTTCGGATGCGGGGAATTATATCATGAGGGCGTAGCCCGTGTGATATAATGATGCGCATCTAAACTACAAACAGTGATGTTATCACGCAATAAAATCACTGATTTGGATATATTATTTCGATTCTAACACGACACCAACAAATAAATGCTGCCGTATCTTATAATTAGCTTAATTGCGCCTGATTTGTTTCCGTACTTATTTTCAGCGCGTCATATTTTTAGCAGTTACGTTACGTGTATAATGATTACGTCACATGTCTAAATATAGAACGTCAAACAGTGATTTTATAGCATAATAACACACACTTTCGGTTCTTCTATGTTCAATAGGGAAAAATGCGGGTGGTGTTAGAATATGAATTTTATGATTCCAAACAAGTTTAATATTTTGATTATAATAATTAAGAAATGTTATATCATCAATGACAATCCAATACAAATGTGCCAAAATATTAAATGAAATAATTCTGTTTCATATTCTCTTCATGTCTAATCCATCTTTTTTTAGTGAGTCAGTAATTTTTATTGTTTCCCTTACAAATTATACATTCGTTTAGGAATTGTATCTATTCTTGCATTTCATTTTTAAAGTATGATTTTATTTTCAGTTTAAATCTTCTTGGGTTAACCTATTTCACTGTCAGAGCAACATTATGATTATGAATAATTAGTTATTCTAGCATGTTTTCAAGCACTTACTTTTTTAACAGGCCTTTTCATGCTGCCTTTTTGGGAAAAAGTACCTAGCCCAGATCACATTGATTGGTCACCAACCCCCCCCCCCACACCCCCCGGCCCTCCCCTTAACCCACTTTACAACCATCTTTAAATTCTCCAAAACCATGTAAACTGCTGTATTTTTCATTTGAAATATGTTTTCACATTTGATATATGCTTTTAATTCAATTTCCTACATTCCCCACACAAAAATAAAAAAATGATACATATATATTGAACTCCTTGCTTGTAGAGTCGAATCTATAGTTTCCGGCCTTCTCTTTACTTACAGTACATTTTTAAGGGGCTCATATTTCACTTGTTTGGTTTTTGTTTTGTTTTTTGTTTTTTTTGGTTTTTCACATATTTAACCTGAAAAAAAGAGGGTTTTTTTTATCAGACAATGTGGTCATATTTTCTTCCCAGGTCCGATATTCAAGCCTGTGAAGAATGCTACAGACAAAATTAATTTTGGTGATCATATATGAATTATTTCATTGGAAATGATGTTCAAAGGTATTTCTACCTTTAGCTCTAGAGACCCCTAAGAGGGGCCAATCAAATTAATATGAGCAAACTTGATAAAAGACTACCAAAGAATGGCACAGACAAAGTTTGGTGATCATCCATCTATTAGTTCTATAGTACTGTAGAAGATGTTTAAAGGTTTTTTCTATTTTTAGATCTGTTGACCCCAAAAAGGGGCCAATTGAAATGAGTAAATTTAAGTGTGACTGTCAAAAGGCTGCTATAGACCAAATTTTAAGTATTAAAGCTGCCCAGCAGTTTCAGGGAAGAAGACGATTGTTGACGCATGACGACGGACACCGGAGTATCTCCCTTTGATAATTATAGCTCACCCTGAACCTTTGGTTTTGGTGAGCTAATGAAAGGTGTGGGAACACATTGTGTTTCGCGAGGGTACGGAATTTAACAAAGCAACATGTAAGATGTCCAAAGTTGGTAAGTACAAGTAACTTCATGTAACCATGGCTTCAGTTACAACATGTGGTGCAACATACAAAAAGAAAAGATGTATACTGATGTTGATGTGTTTAAAAAGCCTTGTTTAAGTTTGAGAAAAAGTCAGATTTATAAGATTACTAGTCACATTATTGTGATAGTTTATTTGATTAGAATTGTTTTCTAAACGATTTTAAATAAATCATTTTTAGTTTCATGAACACTTCTACAAATAACAAGAAATGTCGAACAACACAATTATGACCCCCTTTCTAGCCCTTGACTCACATTATTGGAAATTTTGTTAGAGAAACTTGCCATAAATGGGTACATTGAAGTATTCAATTATGGAAAAAAGAAAAACAATGAAGACTTTTCAATGAATAGTTTTCAAGAAAATGAGACATTTAAGGCCCCTTTGACCTTTGACCTAGTGACAACAAAATCTAAAGGGGTCACCTACTAGTTATGACCAATCAATATTAGAAATATGAAGACTGTGATGAATAGTTTTCAAGATAATAAGCGGAAACTATTCTCACATTTAAGGCCCCTATGATCTAGTGACCCCAAAAGCAATACGGATCATCTGTTGGTTATGACCAATCAATATGTGAAACATGAAGACTTTGTGATAATTATCTTTCAAGATATCTTTCAAGATAATGAGCTGAAATCCTCTACCATTCAAAGACCCTGTGACCTTGACCTTTGACCTGGTGACCCCAAAATCAATAGGGGTCATCTACTAGTTATGACTAATAAATATGTGAAATATGACGACTTTGTGACAAATTGTAACCAAGAAAATGAGCGGAAACCATTCTGACATTTAAAACACCTGTGACCTTGACCTTTGACCTAGTGACCCAAAATCAATATGGGTCATGTACTAGTTATGACCAATTAGTATGAAAAATATGTAGACTTTGCGATGAATACTTTTCATGATAAATCAGTTGAAACCATTCAGACTTTTAAGGCCCCTGTGACATTGACCTTTGACCTAGTGACCCTAAAATCAATATGGGTCATCTAATAGTTATTACCAATCTATATGTGAAATATGAAGACTTTGTGATAAATAGTGACCATGATAATAAGTGGAAATCATATAACCATTCAAGGCCCCTGTGACCTTGACCTTTGCCCCAGTGACCCCAAACTCAATAGGGGTAATCTACAAGTTACGGCCAATCAATATGTGAAATATGAAGACTTTGTGAGAAATAATAATCAAGATAATAAGCTGAAATCATATTACCATTCAATGCCACTGTGACCTTGACCTTTGACCTAGTGACCCCAAAATCTATAGGGGTCATATACTAGTTATGACCAATCTATATGTGAAAGATGAAGACTTTGTGATCAACACTTTTCAAGATAATCAGCAGAAACCATTCTGACATTTAAGGTCCCTGTGACCTTGACCTTTGACCTAGTGACCCAAAAATCAATAGGAGTGAGTCATCTACTAAATATAAGTTATAATAACCCATGCATCAATATGTGAAATATTAAGACTTTGGGATGAATAGTTTTCAAGATAATCAGTGGTAACCATTCTGACATCAAAGACCTGTAACCTTGACCTTTGACCTAGTGACCCCAAAATCAATAGGGGTCATCTACTAGTTGTGACCAATCATTATGTGAAATATGAAGACTTTGTGATGAATACTTTCCAACATAATCAGCAGAACCATTTTGACATTTAAGGTCCCTGTGACCTTGACCTAGTGACCCCAAAATCAATAGAGGTCATCTACTAGTAATGATCAATCACTATGTGAAATATGAAGACTTTGTGATGAATTCTTTTCAAGATAATCAGTGGAAACCATTCTGACATTTATATATATGAAATATGACAACTTTGTGATCAAATACTTTTCAAGATAATCAGCAGAAACCATTTTGACATTTAAGGCCCCTGTGACCTTGACCTTTGACCTAGTGACCCCATAATCAATAGGGATCATCTACTAGTTATGATCAACCACTATGTGAAGTATGACAACTTTGTGATGAATACTTTTCAAGATAATCAGCAGAAACCATTTTGACATTTAAGGCCCCTGTGACCTTGACCTTTGACCTAGTGACCCCAAAATCAATAGAGGTCATCTACTACTAATGACCAACCACTATGTGAAATATGAAGATTTTGTGATAAATAGTTTTCAAGATAATCAGCAGAAACCATGTGGTCTACCGACGGACAGACCGACAGACCAACATTAGCAAAACAATATACCCCCTCTTCTTTGAAGGGGGGCATAAAAAGTAAGGGATAAAATAAGTTGAGACAACTAAAAAAATAAGTGAGACAACTAAAAAAATAAGAAAATAAAAATAAACAAAATTGTCAAGGTGCATTGACTTTTAGAGCAAACAAGCAAATTCGTTGAATTTATATCCCCCGCCGAGTACTGGTTATTATTAACACAACAACTGAAGACATAAGGCTATGCAACAGACCAGAACCATTTGATCAACTTTGGCAGGGGACCACCCTAGGATCATTCCTGTAAAGTTTGGTTGCTGTGCAGTCATTTGTTTCTGAGGAGATGTTGTTTAAAGAAATTGCTGACGACGCATGACGACGGACGGTGGGGGATCAAAATAGCTCACCTAGATGTAAAAACATCTTAATCTCCAGACTTCATTATTCGTAATTTAGTGATGTTGATCATTATTCCTGTAAAGTTGGTTGATTCTAACTCAAGCACTCAAGGATCAAATAACAACATAATGAAACAGTTTTTACTAAGTCAAGGGAAATAACTCTACAAATACTGGATAAATCCACAAGCGAAACCCCAGGAACAAACTAAATATGCTGAGCAACTTTCCAATAAGGTGAAATGACTCTATGTCAAATCCTTTTTGAGTTACATGCGACACATGTTGAAAATTGCAAACATTTTCTAAGTCAAGGGCAATAACTCTAAAATTACTAAATAAATCCAGACGAAAATACCCAGGTGCACAACTACACATGCTGATCAACATTCCTGTAAAGTATCATGACTTTAGGTCAAATACTTTTTGAGTTACATGTGACACAAGTTGAAAATTGCAAAATTTTACTAAGTCAAGGGCAATAACTCTAAAAATAGTAAAAATATCCGGACGAAAATACCCAGGTGCACAACTACACATACTGATCAACATTCCTGTAAAGTTTCATGACTCTAGGTCAAACACTTTTTGAGTTACATGCGACACAAGTTGAAAATTACAAAATTTTACTAAGTCAAGGGCAATAACTCTAAAAATGCTAAAAATATCCAGATGAAAATACCCAGGTACACAACTACACATACTGATCAACATTCCTGTAAAGTTTCATGACTCTAGGTCAAATACTTTTTGAGTTACATGCGACACAAGTTGAAAATTACAAAATTTTACTAAGTCAAGGGCAATACTCTAAAAATACTAAAAATATCCAGAAGAAAATACCCAGGAACACAACTTCACATGCTGATGAACATTCCCATAAAGTTTCGTTGTTTTCCAGCCATTTGTTGCAGAGAACTACTCCGGAAACGAAATTCGGACTTTTTACTAAGTCAAGGGCAATAACTCTAAAAATACTAAAAATATCCAGACGAAAATACACAGGTGCACAACTTCACATGCTGATCAACATTCCCATAAAGTTTCGTTGAATTCCAGCCATTAGTTGCAGAGAACTACTCCGGAAACGAAATTCGGACGGACGGATGGACGGACGGACGGACGGACGGACAACGCCAAAACTATATCCCCCTCCCGATTCCATCGGCGGGGGATAATAAGCAGAATTGTCAACTAAATGAGCCTCGTCACGACAAAACCAACGTAATGCGTTTGCGACCAGCATGGATCCAGACCAGCCTACGCATCCGCGCAGTCTGATCAGGATCCATGCTGTTCGCTTACAAACCCTTTAACAAGTAGAGAAACTGATAGCGAACAGCATGGATCCTGATCAGACTGCGCAGGCTGGTCTGTATCCATGCTGGTTGCAAACCCATTATGTTGGTTTTGTTGTGACGTGGCTCAAATAGTTATCACAAATGAATCCAATTGAAAAAAATCGAATAGGAGTGTCTAAAATCGAAATCAAAACGAACTTTTGGTGTATGACGTAGCAGCCCTATTTTTTTTCACAAATTGAACAGGCCCTTTCACAATTTTGACAAAAAATGCCCTGCTTTATGATTTTTTGGCATAGTATTTAAAATTGTAAAACATTGTTTATCCCTGTTTATTCTTGCCAATGCAAATATCATTCAAAGCTTAAAAAATATATAAAAATATTACAATGAAAGGTGTGGAAACATGATTACCGTTATGGAATCTTCAGCAAATTTGGCAGTTTGGAAAACAGGAATTTCAGTTTGATAGGGATTTTTTTAAAGATTGGGAAAAACTAAGCATATTTTCTTTTGGAGATGAGCCAGGGCTGCAGATAGCATGCATATTTGCGTTTTTAGCCAAATAAAATGTCAATAAACGCAATAGAAATAATAACTAAGGGTAAAAAAAAAGTAAACAAGCATTTGATAGTATTGCGGGCAATACAGTAGTCCCCTACCGGTCCCTCAAAAAGTTCTTTAATTGTCATACACTCCTGTGTATTGCCATTTATAATGAATTTGAGGATGAAGTCTGTATTTGAAAATATCGACCACAAAACATAATAAAATAAGTTTGTCTATATCACAGTAATGTGTTAAGTTTCCATGCTTAGTAAGGAAATTATGTTTATACAACCTTGTCATATTATTACGATGTGGGATTTTAAAGTAAATCCTATAAGGAATGAAGAAGTTGGAGTGAAAATACCAGTTTCTCGAAAAAAATCTAAGTTCAAGGGGGACATAATTCTGGAAATAGTCTTGCTAGAGTATTTAACCTTCTCAAAAATGTTGAGTGATAATAAGAAACATATATATGAAGTTTGAAGAAGATACATTAAGAAATAAAAAAGTTATTTAAAAAAGACAACATTTTTTCCCCTAAAAAATCTAAGTTCAAGGGAGGTAATACTGATATTTTTTGTGCTAGAGTTATAAACCTTGTCACATATGATGTGGTTGATGACCAGAAACTTATATTTAAAGTTTGAAGTAAACACCTTAAGAAATAAAGAACATATAGTGAAAAAGCTGAAAAATTTAAATCAGAAATCTTGAAATTCAGGCTATTTGTTGCCATAGCAACCAGAATTTTCAACATAGGAAGAAAAGAAAAAGATGTGCATAATCTCCAGACTGCCATCTACCCATATTTCAAGTTTCATAAAAATATTTTCAGTACTTTTGAGTTATCACTGGATCCAGTTTATGTGTTAAATTTGCCATATTTTCAGACTATTTGTTGCCATAGCAACCAGAATTTTCAACATAGGAAGAAAAAAAAAAGACATGCATAATCTCCATACTGCCATCTATCCATATATCAAGTTTCATAAAAATATTTTCAGTACTTTTTGCGTTATCGCGGGATCCAGTTTTGTGGACGGACGGACTGACAGACAGACGGACGGACGGACAGACAGACGGACAGACGGACGGAGGGTAAACCTAAAGTCCCCTCCGGTTAAACCGGTAGGGGACTAATAAATTCTTATTTATGCAAACAACATTTGAACTGGTACGTAATGACGCAAATTATACTTAACCCTGTACATCAGGCAGATCATACTGTTTCAGACTGTTTTAAGCTTTAAATTATATCAGACAGCTTGGAAATCTCCTAGGCCCATAAAGCATAGTAGTAAGTAGCTTTTTTATTACCAAACAAAACCTACAACAATCTACAATGAAGGTCAAATAATGGGGTAAAAAACATGAACTCGTGCTTTTAAATATAGCAAGCTTTACAGTAACGCGAGTACCTGCTAGATAGTGATGGTTTTGAAAACTTTCGTCCGAAGTACTGAATTGACACATTGCAACTTTTCGAATTACAAGATAACAATAAATACCGAGGCAGAGATCTGCCGAGGACGCGATTTTGCGCCATTGGCGCTAAAAAAATGAGAATGGCGCAGGAAAATCGGCAGCAAAGGGCCATGGGCGCATCTTAAATCTGTGCCAGACTTATAAGAAAACAAAACTGTCTGCTGGGTTATTTAGTCATCCAGTCAAAACTTGTACCAACAGCAACATGTTACCCTTGCTCCTGTTATTACGCATATTTTCCCCTATAGCTTTTGTCCATGTTATCTACTTACCGCATTTCTTTTCAATAATCCCTTTCCCACACAGATACTCATTTCTAGTACCGTAAATTTAATACAATAAAACAACAAACAAATTATACAACTACTTAATATTTAAAATGATTATCGGTAACTGAAAAAAAAGTGTTGCTATTTTAAGAATGGCTGTAAGTTTCTGATAGGTGTTCAACTTGATCAACAGTAAGGTCACTTAAGTTCACGCAAGTTTTGGCTGATGAAGTGTAAAAAAAGATGTATATTTCGTCATCAGAATATTTGACAGGGTGATTAACCAATCAGAGAAACATTGTGCATGACTTTTTTTCATAATCAAAAGGTCTGTCGGCAAATGTCTTTGATGTATGCTGTCTACACAGAGGCATACAAGGGGCAATAAAATTCGTCAATATACAGTGGTAAGAGACATTTGGTGCAATTAGGAACAATTAAATGGATAATGCACAATATAAGACATTACAAGTAAGAACAAGCAATTATGTGAATAAATTTGCATATCAAATTTTTGAGCAGCATTTAAAAAATATTTTGCTACAATTAATATTAGTTAGAAAGTTACCATGTAGGCATAATTTTTAATTATTGGTTTAAGTACTGAATTATAAGTGAACACTTGTCATAAAATATTATTTAAGTTTTATTCCAGGGAAATTCAATTATCTCCAAACTTTTAACAGTTATTTTGGGTCAATGTTACTTGTTTTCCCAAGGCCATACTTTGGTAAAAATGGCCATCATTTTCAGACCAAATGGGCCAGGGCCAGTACTTTCAAATTCTTGGCAGATTCTGCGAGGTATTCTGATTGAAAAACGGAAGCATAGACTGGTGTCCTGTGCAGTTATATGAGAACCATAATTTTGGACAGGAAAACCAAAAAACGGAAACAGTATATAAAATATCCAATGACAATTTTAAAACGGAAAATTTTAAATAAAATGAATTATTTTATACTATTTCACGGTAAAAGTAAATCGAGCTCGCTTTGAGGCTTTGCCTTTTTCATATTAACCCAAATTGGTTTGAGGGTAGGGTAATAAAATACAGAATTAACTTTAAGAAAGTAGAAAAAACCCAATAGATTACAAAACAAGGAGTAATTACCCAACATACACAAAATTTTATCTGTAGCACTGAAATTTGGGTCTGGTAATCTGGCTCGTGTTAACACTGGGAAAAGTAGTCCTATAACATAAGACGTTTCCGTTAGAAATACGTACACGATGAAGTGTACGTAGTACTAACGGAAACGTCTTATGTTATAACACTATCAATTGATCGCGAAATCGTATGACATTCAAAATTATCAGGGTATTTTAACTGAATCTAATAGGAATTTTACTTGAATTAAATGGGGCTTTTTGTACGCTTAAAAATTGAGTTATGTATGATAAATACAAAAAAATTGTTTCAACCCCAAAAATGAGTATGGTCGCAATTTTTCCAAAATATGAAAACCCATTGTGGAAAACTTGGGGCAAAGGGTACCGAAATTTATTTAAAAAGCATCTGCAAATGCTTCCACCCCTTTGACCGAAAATAGAGGTTTCGGAAAAATTGGCGATTTTTTATTTTTT